>NC_084971.1:15090270-15390270 GCF_963691925.1 Scomber scombrus | reverse complement strand
CTCATTCCATCAGAATCCACTGCACTGTTGCTACATAATGCGACATATTATAAAATGTCTGCTTGAATATTTAGTAACATTAAAGCTTCTCAGACACACCATGTGTACCCCCCTTTACTTCAGTACTGAAAATTACCATCATAAGAAGAAAATGCAGGACTATAGTTGCAATACCATACAGTAAGTTAACCAATCTCATACCTTGCACCCCAAACAAAAAATAAATAACACATTCATGATAATAAATACTGAAAGACTAAAATGCACACCAAGAGTCTGAGCTATGAGTTAGTACAGAACTCAGAAGACTAGTAAAAGTATTCAGTAGTAACTGTGAGGCATATAGGGAGACGTGAAGTGAGAGTAACTGATTGATACATAGTCAGCAGTAAATCATGTGAAATGCAGGTTTTGATCACATGATGGCATGACCCTGGTTTCACGGTCTCCTTCTACATGTGTTTTACTGTATAATAAGACAGCCTGGCTTTCAAAATCGCAAGTATACTCCAATCATTTCTGATATGATGGAAGGGTAGGAGTACATGTATTAAAGCATAAATGAGAATAAAAGGGTATAGTAATAGTAACAACGTAATAATAACTTAGCATTACTCAAAATTACCAAACAAGGATTTTCCCACGTATCCACCATCAACATTCAATCATTGCACACACCTGTTTGGAACTGTAAAATAGTTTAAATTGGATGTATGCGTCATGACTTTGGCTACTTAGCTGGGCCATCCAAGCAGAAATTCTCTGTAAAGGTCTACGTATTAGAGTTTAGATTATATTCTCGAAATTTTCCCTAAAAGTCTTCCGACACTGCCCTTTCTCTTGACCTCTGAGCTGCACTGACAGACTGAATGGTTTAAGAAGTCTTGTAGTATCTGGCCAGCCTAAAGGGTAGGCAGGGCTATAGAGCCCCCCATCTGTCAGCAGGTGGAAACTCATTCACTTCCCCCACTTCTGTGTGCGGCTGCTCTCCCAGCGTGAATGTAAGTTTGTATCTCATCCGAACGATTTCCTGCAAAACACATATACATACAATGCACTCAGCTTTTCAGCTTTCATCAGGTTAGCGTTAGACTATAAAGAGGGTGAATATTGTGCTGTACTGTATGATGCCAAACATGGATAAAAACTGCTATATTGGGTAAATAATTTGCAAAGGAATACATTACATAATGCATTAATACATTTATGAACATCAAAACAGCCTTAGGCTGACTGCTACCTTGAGAGGATTGGCAAGCAGCATGACCTGAGTGCTGGCAGCAGGAGGAAGGATTGGGTTAAAAGGAGCCAGCTCTGTGCCCGAGGGTGACTGCAGTCTCACTTTCATTGTCTGGAGAGGAGATGGAGAATTGGCACACTGGAATATTTTAAAATATAAATGCAGGCTGTGAAGCTCCCCGTAACTGATTGCAGGGATGCGCAGCAGGTTTTACCTTAGGCACCGCAGCCTGCAGAACAATGTTCCTGACGGGCAGCGGGGCTGTGTTAAGCATAGATGCCACCATCACCAGAACATCAGGCCTGCCTGGTGGACAATCAGTGGCAAAATGCAACAGAAGACGGACACCATTTTTGTCATATGCCGTCACAGGACACACCTTACCTTAAAAAAAAAAAGGATGGTTATTAAACAGGTTATTAAGCCATATAAAAATGGTTATTACTTCCGAAGTTCTTCCATAAATAGAGTTGTTTGACCTATTTTGCTTGTGTGATCTATAAAGAAGGTATATTTTGATACACCTCCTCCCTCTTGCACATACTGTGACATTCACTTTCAGACCACAATAATAGTGTTCACAATCAAGACAAAGTATAATTGGGAAAAATATCATCCAGTTTGCCAGTTTTTTGGCAGTAATGTCTAAAGTTCAGTTTTCAAATCACCAATCCGTCTCAAAGGATGAGGAAGCCGCTATTTTCTGGCTAGAGAATAGTTGGGGTTAAATAAATTAAATATACTTCACAGACAACTGTGCCCTCTCCTTTTTTCATGATTATATTCTCTACAGGTATTCTATTATGGTCGGGAGAGCAGGCACAATTTGCGAAATTCCTGGAATCACTGTGTTTGACAAAGGTATGTCCCAAAATATATACTGTGTTTGACATCTGATGACATCTATCTATTACACAGCATATGTGATCTGTAAGAAAAAGAAAAATCTTTTTTTTTTTTTAGATGTTTGAAGAAATGTGATTGAATACATTACTGCATTTCTTCTCTGCTTCCGTGCTAACTGGAAAGCTGGAGCTCATGACAATTTTTGAATTTTCCTATAGATCTTCCTCTTCCTACAACTTGACATGGAAGTTTTCAATTTCAATGTGATGTCCTTTATTGTATCGATTTTTCAATGCACCCAAACTAATAAAAAAAAATTGTTTTTTCTATATTTCTTAAAAAACAAACAAAACCCACAAACACAACTCACTTGGCTTGATGGCATCCAGAGGTACAAAAACATTGGCCAGCGATACCTCTTCTCCACTGCCTGGACTTGGCTGGCTATGTGGGAGGATAGGGGACAGAGAGCGCAATAGAGGGCTGTCATCTGCCTGACACTTGGCAGGTGGAATAGTGGACCCTCCTGGTATCCCTCCTATGAGTGAAGGTTGGGATGTGGTGTAGGTGCCTCCAATACTGGACAACAGGGTGAAAGGATCATGCAGATCTTCACACTTGGCTAGCAAGCTGCCAAAATCCATCGCACCAGGTGTACTGTGGATAATCACAGATTTGTAGTGTCTCAGTCAAAATCATTACAGGTCCCATTATGTTTCATCTCATAATGACAGACAAAAAACAACTATGGTGTATGATAACATGACAAAAGATGCAGACACTAGCTCATAAGCCAACATTGAGAAATCACCTTTAGTAATTAAAAATGGAAAGCAAATACACTTCGCCTCACATGATAGCACAAAACAAAACCACTACTTCTCATTCAATCAAGTGGCTGCTAGACACTCAGTGCTGCCCATTTAAAATGATCAGTCACAATCTTTGCATTTTAATTAAAGACAAAACACTTATGTTTAAAAGTGTAATTTGGACAGCATTTTAGAAAAACTCCTGTAATGTCATTATATGTTAAATATAATGACAATAAAGCTTTATATTCTATTCTACACAAGTGCCTTTAAAGTTGACATACACTCAGACTAATCTGCACTTTAAAAAAAAGACTGGGATCAAACAAGGATAATTTCCCTGTGATCTTTTTAAAATATAATCGAGTATCCAATATATCACGTGTGACAGATGGACAGACAGGGGGATGATCCACATTCATCCACAAGTACTACTCACTTTTTAGGACTGCTCACATCAAGCAAGGCTAGGTCTTGCAGATTGTGATTAAAAGAAGGAGAAGCAGACTGGGAGGGCCCTGCTGCAGCGGAGGCCTGTTGTTGAGTGACAGTGGTGGCTGATGGAACAGACAAGACTGCGTTGTATGACTGAGGGAGAGCCGCTGGGGCTGTGAAGGTCAATCCTGAACTGACTGACTGCTGTGACCCTGATGTTACTGAGACAGACTGTGTTGAAACAGAAGGTGTGGAGAACACAGCGCCAGAGAAACTTAAGGCAGAGGCAGTTGCTGAAGACTTGGTGGGGCTAACTGAAGTTACTGTTGCAGAGAGGGTGCATGGAAAAAATGATGATGTCGAGAATGCAGGAGCTGGAGGTGAAGTAGTGTCAAAAAGTTCCAAATCCTTACTGGAATCCTGGAGGAAATTGTGAGAAAATAAAATGCTGTAAATTTTAAGATAATACTTGACTTTAATTAAAAATAAATTGCAATTTTTTCACAGTGTACCTGTATTGGTTGTAAATGATTGCTCAGGTTTACATGTGTTGGTGCTGTTGATTTACTTGAAACGGGAGCGGGTTCATTGAGGCCTGTGAATAGAAACAAATGGGACAAAACATGTCATATACAGACAGGTAATATATAATATTGTCATAAATAACAATAATTCAAATGCACTTCACAAATACATAATACACTATGTTACCTAAAGACAGCAGCTCTTCATCCAGCAGAGATAGTGCTGCAGAGAGTGCGTTTGTGCTTGAAGACTGAGGTTCAGTGGCAGCGGTCCCACACAGCAGGTCAGCTGGAATAGATATAGAAGATGTGGGGGGTTGCTGCTCTGGTGGAGAGGGGCTCTGGACGTCCAGACCCACTAGGTCAATCAGAATCTCTGACTGAGTTGTGCGGCCGGGGCCTTTTAGATGAATGGAGAAAAAAAGATGTATTCAGTTTCAAAAACTCAATACTGTATATGTCCATCCCCATGTCAAGCAAAGTTTAAAGGGTCAGTTCAACCAAGTACAAAAAACAAACACAAAGACATACAGTTCTTCATCAGCTGATCCTTATTGGTTGTTATACAGTGCATCCAGAAAGTATTCACACCCCTTCACTTTCCCCACATTTTTTTATGTTACAGCCTTATTCCAAAATTGATTAAATTCTTTTTTTGCCTCATCAATCTACACACAATACCCCATAATGACAAAGTGTAAAAAGGTTTTTAGAAATTCTTGCAAATGTATTAAAAATAAAAAACTGAAATATCGCATGTACATAAGTATTCACCCCTTTTGCTATGACACTCAAAATGGAGCTCAAGTGCATCCTGTTTCCACTGATCATCCTTGAGATGTTTCTACAACTTGATTGGAGTCCACCTGTAGTAAATTCAATTGATTGGACAGGATTTGGAAAGGCACACACCTGTCTATATAAGGTCCCACTGTTGACAGTGCATGTCAGAGCAGAAACCAAGCCATAAGGTCAAAGGAATTGTCTGTAGACCTCCGAGACAGGATTGTATCGAGGCACAAATCTAGGGAAGGGTACAAAAAAATGTCTGCAGCATTGAAGGTCCCTAAGAGCACAGTGGTCTCCATCATTCATGAATGGAAGAAGTTTGGAACCACCAGGACTCTTTCTAGAGCTGGCTGCCCAGCCAAACTGAGAAGGACCATGGTCAGGGAGGTGACCAAGAACCTGATGGTCACTCTGACAGAGCTCCAGCGTTCCTCTGTGGAAATGGGAGAACCTTCCAGAAGGACAACCATCTCTGCAGCACTCCACCAATCAGGCCTTTATGGTAGAGTGGCCAGAAGGAAGCCTCTACTCAGTAAAAGGCACATGACAGCCCGCTTGTAGTTTACCAGAAGGCACCTGAAGGACTCTCAGACCATGAGAAACAAGATTCTCTGGTCTGATGAAACCAAGATTGAACTCTTTGGTCTGAATGCAAAGCGCCACGTCTGGAGGAAACCAGGCACCTCTCATCACCTGGCTCATAACGTGAGTAGTGGAAGGGACGGCATTTCATTTATGGCACCAAAAAAAAAAAGTTTTGGAAACCTCAACAGAAATGTTTATCTCCAAAAACAATGTCCAGATTATGGACCTACTGTAGCTATGAACAGCTATCACTGTGTCACCAAGACATTGAGCTATTATTGTACTGTTGCAGATATTCTTACAAAAAGCTTTCCCGTGTCACCTTATTAGTTTTTCCATCCAGCTTGCTCTTTTCCATGTTGAGATTAGACTGGATTGTAATTTGTTATATCAGACTGACTTCTCTGCCTACATGTTGGTCTAAGATTTTGTTATGGTTACACTGTTTGTATTCAATCAACTGACTTTCATGGGAACTGAAAATATGTAAGTAACTGCACTGTGGGATGAAACAATTATTGCCGTAATCATGTGAACAATAAATATTGAGACATGCAACTCACTGATTGTAACTGTGCAGAAAACTTACCTTTGTTAACTGCTGATCTTGTTTGTTGTGCTTCTTCAGTCTCTCCGTTGATGGTCTGTCCTTCCACAATCTTCTTATAAGAATTAATGACATGGGAGAGGTCATCGCTGGCCTGCAGAATGTCTCCTAATAAGTGTTTTATAAGAGTAGATGATGTTAATAAAATAAACAGCAATAACATGACATTTCTTCTAGTGTTTGTTAAACAAGAATGTTTTTTATGAGTCAAGTGGGAATTCTAATCTGGTAGGATTGTTGTTGTTACATTGGCAAATGTCCTCTAGGAGTTATTACTCAACCTTTTTATACTTAAGTCAAGACATCAAAAACTTAAGTCAAAACAGAAAATGGTGAGAACACAACAGAGTCAATAGGGCCTAATTCCAGTATGTCTTACCCAAGTTGCTGTCATTATCCTCAGTCTCAGTAGCGAGCTGAAACACTGTTTGTCTAAGCTTGTCACAATCACCATATAAATCCTGGAAAAAGAGTTTAAAATAGAACTGAAAAGTCACATCTTGAATTTCAATCAAACACAACTGTATCAGAGCATATAAAAAGAACAGTGTTTATCATACATAATAAATGTGACTTAGCAATATGATATAAGAATATGCTATTATAATATATATGCAGAGGAACTTGATTTTAAAATAAATTACTCTGAGCTCTTAACTGAGCATGTTTCTTTACTTGACAGAAAAAATGTGATAAAGAGTTTTATGGCAAATAAGTGATACTAAATAAAGTGCTCTGGTGTGTCTAAAAATAGACACACCAAGACTGTTTTCAATACTTCCTGCAAGGTCAATTAATGCCAAAGAAATATGTGTATTCATTACACAAGTTTATCTCAGCCTTCTTGAATGGAGAACGAACCCTAATGAGTTCCTTGTCACCGTCAGTGGAGTCTTCCGGGCTGAAGTAAGCAAGCATCTCGTTAAGGAGTTTGACGCTGTTGTTAGCTGCCTCCAGTGTGCTTTTTTGTTTTGTTGCTTTCTGTGCTCTCACCTCATCCTGAGACAAATAAAATAAAGTTGAGCTGCACTTGGTGATAATTTTCTTTAAACTTCATTGTCAGTATAAACACAAGCTGTGTGCAGTAATTTCTCTAAATGAAAGCACCCTAGATTAAGGCCGGATTAAGACAGAAACAAAAAAATGAAAACATTCCGAAACAGACCTCCTTAACCATGTTCTTGATGAGCCGATTGGCCTCTTGCAGATCTTCAGGCTTTTTGCTCTTCAGTAGCAGTGACAATCTCTGCAGAGAGATGAGAGAAGCATCAGCGAGTGAATGCTAGAGCCCATCACCCACAGACTACACAAACACAAGCAGCAAAGTCATAAGCATAGCAAGTCTTCCAGACCATGAAAAAATAAACTACACCCATAGATCAACTGCAGTCAACGCAAAGTAAATATTCAGCCATGACCTGGTCTAGTGTGTCGTAACCAGTGAGGTAAAAGAACAAAATAAACAACTGCTGCAAAGTTTGACTGCAGGACACAACATGTCTCCTTCTTCACTGAAAAGTAAAATTTCAGTTTATGTGACCTGTGGGCTTCACACTACCACATCATGCTTGAGTAAGCTGCATACCTGACCACGACTAGCCCCAAACTAGTTGTGATGACACAAATTATGCTCATATGTACATGCTTTGAGCTGAGATTTAGGGCAACGCACAGAAACTTTCCGCTTCAGCAGATGAATGTAAAAACAGCCTTCAGGTGTGTATATATCATTCTGCACAGTGAAGCTCAAACATCCAAGTAAAGTAACTATAAGGAAAGCGCATTTTTATAAAATACACAGAAATCATCATCATCACCATCATCTTCATCATCAACAGTAGATATTTCAACTACAGAATTACAGAACCCCGACTCAGACACACAAATACAATGTAGGTGATGCAATTCATTTTCTTGATACTTGATCATATTATATGCAATAGCAAAGTTGTTTTGATAAATTGTTGCACAAAAAATAATAATAACAAATGGAAAGTTGTAACTGAGAACAGAGAGAGTGAGTTATGTGCATGATGTGCAGCATTCAAACAGTCACATCCCAAAATAATTATTCTTACCCTGCTCTTCTCCTCATCATCAAACACAGGATTTTTGGGTCTCGGAGAAGGTGACGGTATTAATGTGGCATCCAGAGGGATTTCTGGGTCAACTAAAACAATGCCTAAAATAAAGATGACAACAGGCAAGTCCTGTATTTGCGAAATGACAGAACATAATCTTCAAACAGTCCAAAGTATACTTGACTCAGCACTCTGTGTACAATGTTTTATTTTTAGATGTCTCTGTTATGTATTCAATTAGTGTTATTAGACCTTATCAGCATATTCTCACAGTTGTTTTTGAGTAGCCGATGACTCACCCTGTGTCTTCAGCATCTGATAGGCTTCACAGATCTTTGCTTCATCTGGTAGAGACACAGTCCAACTGTACAGCATCTCAATCACTTTCGTCTTCACCCTCTCTGATACTTTGTCTCCTAGATACTGTAAAGCAAACAGCTTAGAATTACACAAAATGAGAGCTGCAACGATATTTCATTAGTCAGTCAACACATAATTAATTAGTCAATCTACAAATATTTAATCGCTAACTAATTTGTTTTATAACAAAAATGTTCAAATGTTGCTGGTTTTAACTTCTTAAATGTAAATATGTTCTGTTGTATTTAGTCCTCTGTGATTGTAAACAGTTTATCTTTGGGTTATGGACTATGAGTCGAAACACATCAAGTCATCTATAGTTGCATCTTGGGCTTTGGGAAACAGTGTTTGAAATATTTAACTTTTTTTAACATGAAAGGATTAACTGAGAAAATAATTGACAGATAAATCAAAATTGAAAAATAATCGTTAGTTGCAACCCTGTGCAAAATATCAATTCAAGTGGTCACACCGTACCATGAAGGCTTTCAATAATCATGTTTCTTACTTTTGGAGAAACCACTTTGATTAGTTCGTTTAAAAACCTAAATTTCCCAACTTCATTGTGAAACCTTCGCCCACAGTTCTTCATACAAGCCTCCAGAACCTACAAAAGGAGAAATAAATGGAATAAAAATCTTCCACTTGTAATAGGCAATGCTCAAACCAAGGAACACTTTGAAACGATTACACTACACACCGTTAATGCTTGTAACGCCTCCCATTCCTGAGGGGACTGAATCTTATGACCCAAAAGTCGAACCGATATTTGTGGGCTGAAAAATATGAAAATGCAATGCAAACTCAGTAACAAAAGCAATACAGTCTGGGGTTATGACAGGCTTAGCAAGAAACTCTATGTGAGTACCACAAAGAGGACACAGATTAGCAACATTACATGCGTGTGACTCATTGTTGCAGGAGTTTATTGAATGAATGTGACCCTACCCCTCTAGCTCTTTATTGATTTGGTCACAGAATCCCATGATATACTCCCAGTCTTCCTGTCTGTTGGAAGGGTTAGTGGCCTTGTCTGTAAAAGAGAAGGATACTCATGAGCATGCAGCACTAACAGCACATTTCAAATCTTTCCAATAGGAAGCTATAGGAAACAGGCTGGAGCTGTGTGATTCATGAACTTAATTCAAGCCTAGAGTACCTAGCTGGAACCCAGATAGTTGTTCTTGTCCACATTTTCAGCTTATTTTACTTCATGACGTCTCTCTTTAATAGCCTCAAGACACTACGCCGATCCAGTTTGTTGTTGCTGATCCAAGTCCTGTTTGAACTTGGGGTAAGTTGACGCCTGGAGGTGTTCACAACAGGCGTCTTTAATTCAAACTGTTCATTGTACTACTGTGACACATCACTCGAATAGATAGTCTATTTTTTCAGGCATTTCGAGGTACCGACTCTAATCCGTGAACAAAGTAAACTAAACATCGAGGCTTATTTTGGCTAGTGACATCCATCACTGCCAGCAGCTGTCTGTGTTAGCCAGCTCCTGACAACACACACAGACGGATATTTCTCAGATCTACAGCAAAGTCATGCGAGCTCAACACACGTTTCGGGTACCCACGGCAACGTAGCACACGTGTATACACAATTAATTTGAACATATATTGTGAAAATACAGTTTTAGTGTGCACTTACTGAGCCAGGACTCCAGCGACTCTCCATCATCCGCCATATTTGCACTCTGAAGCAAACAACGCGTGACTGCTGATGCCTTCACGTGCTGTCGGACACATGGGTGTTGTCTAATGCTCAGTTCAATGACCCATTGACATGTTTCGTATGAGTGGGTAAAGAACAGGGTTATTATAGTTTTTAAATTTTCATTAGTTTTTTTCATTTTATTTAGTTTATTTCAGTTTAGTTTGAGTTAGTTTAACAAATGATTAAGTAGTTTTATTTGTATTTTGAGGAATTGACTAGTTTTAATTTTGTTTTAATTTAGCTTTTGTCTTAGTTTTTCAGGTATTAGAAGGAAAGCCTTGATTTGTAGAAGCTGAAAAGGATGAAAGTATGCATGAAACCAAATATGGTTTACCAATTTGTTACAGTCATTGTATATTAAAGGTACCATATTGTGCAAATTTTATTATTTTATTCTTTAATCAAAGACAACGAAAACAAAGCTGTAAAGCAAATCTGTTTTGTTTTAGTTCGTTTTGGACTGATTAGTGTAGTTTTTATTTCATTTTCGTTTTTACCCCCCCCCCCCCCCCCAAAAAAAAAAAAAAAAACTAAACAAAACAAACAAACCAAAAAACAATTGTTTTTATTGTTGTTTTTTTTCAGTATAAATAATAATAAATAATTTTGTTCACTGCCAGTTTTAGTTTTCATTAACTATAATAACCCTGGTCAAGAATTGTCTTTATTGCCAAGACGTGACTGTATGATCAGTGGATTTAAAAAAGTGTATTTCTATGTTATTGCTGTATATTTTCATGTTTCTTTTTTCTGTCTTTAATTATATGCATTATGCAAAACCCTTAGTCCACTGCTGCTTTTCACAGTTTTTCAAGTCTTAAAATGACAATCAGGTGCCCAAATGAACATTGAAATAGGTTGTTCTTGCCATAATCATTCCTCCTTTTTCATACTGGCCATTAGGAGATTCTTTCATAATCCACTTAGGCTAGTGATGGGGCCAAAAATCCCCAAGCCTCCTCCTGTGCATTAATGTACTTTAGTTTTTCTGAATCTAATTTGAAGCTTCATATAAAGTCAATATGTTTCAACATTACAGTCTTTTTAGTCCCTCTTTGGTTACTAAAGTTCCACTGCAGTTCAACTTAGAAACACTGTCCAAGGAAGGACGTTATTTGCAGAAAAGACTGTAAATGCGGCAGATATCCACTTGATTTGATTACCTCAGAATGCTGAAGCCTCAACTGAAGCAAATTAACTTTTGCACAAAGTGACTGTGTGTATGTTGCCTCCCATCCTTATATTGCCTCCTTATATTGAAAGCACATGTAGGGGAATGTTTTTTTGGCCAGTATGAACAAGAGGAATGATGGCAGCTTCTTCCAGTGTTCATTTGGGCATCTTACCAGATGAAGCCCTCTGGAGATAACCCAAGCCTCTCCAAACATCCCTCTTTGAAGGGTCATTTTTCAAGTCTGTTTTAAGATGGGCCTGAAAAATTATGAACCTAAATATTTTTGTTCCTCTTGATTTCACAAGCAATCTGCTTGATGAGTAAAAATGACAACATTTCAACAAGACTTATTTTCTCTCCCCCCCCCCCCCCCCCCCCCCCCCCCCAGATGTCTGTTTAAGACCAAAGATACCAGCTTAGGTGAACACAATACAACAACATTCACTAAATTAACTATGGTTCTGCCAAAAATTGCCAGGGGCAACTCACTACAGCAGCCCACAGTTAGAAGGCAGGAACCATCAGTCTGCCTCTCCTTACTCTAATTAATGATGCTCTCATTTCAAATCTGTATCTCACACAGCACATTTTACTGGTGTGGCCATGTGGTGGTGCTAAAAGCCCAGAGATCTACAGTGTGTATTGATTATGTGTTGCCATGTTTTGCATTGAAATAAAACAGCACTTTGCTTTGTTTTAGTGATAGTTAGAAATTGGAAAAATGTGCACTGAGGTATTCATCTGGACCTCACAAATTTTAACATGTACAGGCTTGATCTGTGTAGTGGATTAGCCTCATGTATAGCCAATCAAGTCTTTGTACAAGTGCAATGAATGGCAACATAAAAGTTAGCAAAAAGGGGTACATCTGACTGGGGGGCTGTCCTAATCTTGACTAAGAGCCTCAGCAAAACCATATACAATTTGACAATGCTATAGTCACTATAAGAAAATTAGTTAATGGCTGTAACATACTTTCCAGCAGACACGGTTGCAGGGATGTTGGAAGAGCAAACATCAGTGAGTGACCATAGCAACCAGAACATCAGGGTCTGCTGACTGAGCCCTGTGAAACAGTGGACCTAGACTGGACTATTTTCCAAGGGTCAGACAGTAAATGCTTAATAAAGACTTAAAACATTATGCTTCATGACGATTTTATGCCTCAATCATTGCATGATAAATCATTAATTCCTGTAGTCACTATGACTTTATGTAATTAGTTAATTCTCATCAATTAATGAATGTTAATTCACAGTTGCTTTAACAATTCATATGCTACAACATAAATGGGTTCCATATGCATTTGATCAGCCTTTATTTCAGTATAATCTCTCAGAAATATGTATCAAACTTGTTGCATATTCATGGGAAAACCCCTGATTGTGATTTATCTTTTCTTTTGAACTTCACAGTGAATTCAGCTTTGAGTTGCATGTCAGCAGCAATCCATAAAGCTGTGGGTTTACTGCTCACTACCAAAGCATGAACTCCAGTTCCAGCAGAGGCTCAGGGTTACCATGGAAGAAATACATTACAGTTGTCATTCGTATAGGACATGTGGGTGGAAGTATGGTGCATTAGCTTTCATCCCTGTCACAAAAACAAAGAACCTAATGTTCAGTTATTTTGCCAATAAAGCACATGACCAAGTCAGTGAAAAATGCCTTTCAATCACATTTTATTGTTTTGTACTTGACAGTTCAAACACAACCAACATTTTAAACTACAAAACATTGTATTTTACTATCCATGCACATCCATACCCGCTCTATGGATCTCGTGCACTATGTGATTGCAGGTCACCACCATGCAATTACACATGAAGTTATGCAGTGCTGTGAAATAATGAAGGATATCGGTGCAGAAGATTGACAGGAAATAAAATGAAACTTGCCTGTGTGGGTGAATGAATCTCTAGAAATGATTATTTAATCTCATGATTTGTTTTGAAGAATTCTCAGAGGCTGCCAGTTCTGACAGAGGTCAGACATTAGAGTCCTGTCATATGTTGCTTTTGAAGTTTGTTATGCAATTGAAAAAAACGGATGTCATAACTAATTGCCTAAACACTGTGACATTGAAAAATTATGACTTCAAATGTAGACATTGCACAACTCTCTCTCTCCCCCTGCCAATCTTTCCCTCAATCCAACATGGCATTATGAAACCATTTCTTTGCAGTGTAGAGTACCATTCCTCATGGGAAGTGAGACACTTTGCTTTTGTTGGAAATTCTTGGAAAGTTAAACACAAAGGAGTAAATGTTCATGCACTAAAGCCGGGTAAACATGTGTATGTTAATAAAAATAAAATGCTCCACTCATACTAAACAATGTACACTAAAAATCAAATTCACATGCAATAGTTTGTCATGTAATTCTGTAGAGCAAGACTTCTCTGCTTTACAGTTAATCATTTACAAAAAATACATCAGTACTTACAAGTAACTACTTGTAGCAGAGAAAACCCCATAAAAAAGTGTCTCCTTCAGTGGAATTATAAAAACATTGTGAAAATGAGCCCTCTATGATTATTTATTAAATCAATTCAAATTCTCCCTGAAGACTGCAACATTTCATGTCTCAAAAAGCTTAAACAAAGGTTTTCTCTGGGGAGGTGATTTGCATTTTAGCAAATAAACGAGATATGTAAACAAGGAGCAAACACACCCAGTAAAATTGTCACCGTACGTCAACTGATTTTGATAGTACAAAAGTTGTGCTCATCAGATAATATTTGAAATAAAAAATATGAATAGAAAAATGTTCTTTTCACTGAAGATATGAATATAAATTGCATCATGGACTTTTTTTTAAACTGCAAGCCAGATTAAATTGCCTACCAAGTTTTTTGCTGAACACAATCAGACAGATTTTCAACTGACAAAACAATCATCAAGGATCATCCCATTATTAAAATTAAACACCCCACACATTACATAATAACAATAATGGTAATAATAATTAAAATCCAGCATCCTCAAACAGGGTTAATGTGAACACATTAGTCTTTGGTCAACTTGTCACTGGTCAGTTTTTAGCAGAGATGCCCCAGTGGCAGGTTGTTTAAGGCGGACGAAACAAACAAACAAATAAACAAAAGAATAGTGCATCAATAGAATAAATGATTGTTATTGCCACCAAATTCAATCAGCAGTATGATTAATCCACACAAACCCAGAGACCCAACCCTCTTTAATTCATGCTCAATCCCTGTAGAGTTGATAAATAACAGCTTGCCCGCTCAGATCAGCTGTGTCTCCTTCATCTGTCCCCGCAGTAATTCTTCTTCTGTCTTCTTTTATTCTTGCAATGGCACTCTGCTTCTTCAGTGAAGTTGAACATTGTCTGTGCCCAATATTTAAGACAACTTTCTTGGTCAGGTAAGGTTACTTTTGATATTTGATTAGGTTCACATAATCGCAGGGGAAAGTGCCAATCTGCCCATTGCGTGTTCCTTTCCACCAGCTGGCATGAGAGTTATGTGTTCTACATGTAGAAAAAGATACAGGAGAATAAGAACAGTTTGCTTTAGCGACTACTTAGCTGTTAATCTGCACAGAAATCGGTCTTTTTTTCAAATCAAAACAGTGTTATCTAGATATTCATCATTTTTAATGCTTGTTTTTACACTGATTTATATATTATCTTTTGGAATTAAAACTCAGAAAATACAACTGCTTATTACTTGAATGATTGATGGATGATTCTCAAATTAGTGTCATAATTAACAAAGAATACACCATTCTTCTTTCATCCTGGAATAATTCACATTTGAATATAAACTAGTATACTGTATTTTCTTATCACTAGTTCTGGCTGTTACAATGGCTTTTCCAGAGGCTGATCTGGGACTGGTGGGAAGCTCAGACATAAGTCCACAATGAAACAGCTTTGCATCCACAACCTAACTTTTCATTAGTTGTTTTTCCCCATCAGTACGACAGATGCATCAGGAGCTGCATTTCTGCAAACACTATAAAACTATCAAATACAAACAAATCTTTTAAGATGGGCAGATTAAAATAACTACTGTTCATAAAAAACATTGGATGACAGTGAATCCACCCCCCAATAACAGCCATGAGATGTGGCTGAATGAAAAAACCCCAAACAAATTCCATCAAGTCTAATAAAAATGACATTGTCATTGGATACAGTTCTATGTTGTAGAACACGTTTGCCTTGACCAGATATTCCCCTAGAACTTATGTACATGTAAATGTAATTACATTTTTGTTAACATTTGTTTTTTTTTTTGTTTTACTGTGAACCTTTCATTAATGCTTTGCATGTTCGTATTTGTTGTGTTTGACCTGCTGCGGCTGGATCTCCTCCATGTCGCGAAGCATGATTGTTTGGCTGCGGGACACTGAGCTGGTGTAGTGATACTCCACAAGCTGGTTTAGCGAGTTGAACTTAACCACCCACAAGAAATATTTCCCCGAGCCGTCGCGAAGGACCTTGAAGTGCTGGACATCATTGCCAGTCCTGTGGAGGATGGAAACATTAATAATATCATTATTAATTCAAGGCTAAAATGATTCCTGAAGAAACTAACAGCCCCATTAAGGATTTCACTTTTACTTTTAATTTAAAATATGATCGTTGGGGGTATGGCAGATGATTCACAGGAGGAAAAGCACGAGAACAATGAACAAGAACAATTAACCATTACCAATGCACTCTTTCAGCAGCTGTTACAAACAGCAGGGAAATGATGTGTCAAATAGAATACTAAATCATTTCAACCATTTCAACATGTTTTAACCATATTATTTCTTGGAGATTAGAACAACATTAACCTGAATGATTTTATAATCACCACAGATGTTTAAAAATAAAAAATGGTTATTTCAGTAACAACCGAACAAATCAAATAAATTAATCATTTTTTCCACAAATTTCAATTGTAATATTCATCTTGGCCAATTGAGACTATTACCTAATTTTCAAGGGATACTTGAGTGCATAAACAATATAAATAAAAAAAGTGCTGGGAAATTCATCAGCACAGCTACAAAACAAAATTCCAATTAACAAAATATAAAGCAAATGAACAAAATTCAAATGCAAAAAGAAGCAAATGTAATTAATTAATTTAATATAGGTAAGTATAAGTAATATTAAGTAATGTTAAGTAAATTTACAAGCAACAGCTTGTTTTGACAAAACAGTTAAAAGATCAAGGATTCAGCTTTCACAAAAAAGAAGTCAGCCTTAGACAAGTAAACAAGAGAAAACAACACAATGTTCTGTACAATACCAGCACTACAATACCAGAGTGCAGGCGGAAAATCTCTATCAGCTGATAATCAAACAGCAACAGTGAGTGGAAAAGCTGTTGTTAACTTAAAATGTCACCTTACTTGTCACATGGAGTCACTGAAAACTCCAGTGTGGGTGTGCAGAGCCTTGCCATGAGATTCTTTAGTTTCTTACAGTTCTGGCAGTTTCAGTTTATTTGGTCAACACAATTAAAAAATAATAAAATGGTGCTTCATGGCAGAGCAACAGCAATGCTTAACATATCCTTAAATCTTTAAAAACGTCCACTTGTATTGTTTTTCATATGCAATAGTTAATCAAATGACATGTCTGAGCAGTGATCACAAATTAGCAACATCTTATGCCAGAAATTTGAATGTAATATCACCTGATTAATCTTAGTTTTGTCCAGTGAATACATTTGAAATAATGTGATGTTTCATTTTAAACCACCTTTCACTCATTTTTGTGCATTTGAAACAGGAATGTTCCTGAGATTAGACCTGAAAGTAAGTTTTGATCTTGGAAAACAGTGGTTGGGAAACATGTCTGCAGGGCCAAGTCAAGGCTGCAGGACCTCGACAGATGAAATCACTGTGGTAAATAGAAAACTCCCTCGTTGCCTCTGTCTGTCTGTCTGTCTCTCTCTCACTTTGGCAATGTAAGGGAGAAACTGCAATCTTTCAAAGCATAAACAAAATGACATATTTCAGAATGTCACACACAAAATGATGCTATTTATGTTATTTTCAGGAAATGGAGAAAGTGAAAGTGAGATAGAGATGATGTGGTGTGAATGTGGTGTGTCAAGTGACTAGACATTGGAAAAAAGAAATATGAGGAAAGACAAGTGTGGGTTCAACAGCTAACCGGAATTGCTCTTCAAGGTGGTGTAATTGAAATGACAACTGACTTGACGGAAAGGGTGAAATCGCCCGCAGTGCTTTCACTCTCTCGGATGAGAAAGGCGCCATTCACTCTCTGTTTACTCAGTAGTTCTTCAGCTTCGGCTCGACGGATCTTCCCATAAAACCACCTGTCAAAGTAAGAATCAGAAAAAAAAATTAGGTAGGTACAACACTTCTTGAGCTACTTTTAAAGCTGTCACTGGTCATCGTTAGAGAGGGTTTCTTGTTGGTAGAATCATAAACACACAAGTTAACTATACAGAATACAATATCTCCTGCTTTTCATTCGGACTGTTGATTGTGTTAGTATGAAAACAAGTTTTGTTTTTTTCTTGCAGTGCTTACTGCTTGTGTTGGTCAAGACCACAAAAAAAGTACGATGATTAAGTGATTTCCAATTGAATAGAACTGAACTGAATTAGTCAAGTAATGTAGCTTATAACACTTTAAGTCAAATAACATTGCATTAAGCAATATACTGGTTCAACAGTCATAACATCAAAAGTCATACTTGGGCCATCTGTCACTTAGCAGCATATCTATAAAATTATTTAAGAGAACTCAATACAGTTCCGGTAGAAAGTAAAGACACAGGCCAGAGAAGAAATATTAAGTGCTTAAAATAGACATTTAAAAAGCACTTTACATTTCAGCTCATAACTCCATTCCGTAACTCATCTACATCACACCAGTTGACAATACTTGACTAATATAACAATTTTCTTTTGGCAGTTTGATTACTCTCCTTGTTTATTGATTCAGAACGTGCAGTAGCTTTGTATACACAGAAACACTGACAAGCACGGTTTGTCAAAATGTAGCTGCATTCCAATTCAAAGTACCATGCAGATGTGACCTTCAGAGGAACTGAAAAACCTGCTACTCCTGTACTCATGACACATGTGGGAGTAAACACATGGTATATTTGGGTAGCCAATGTCATTAAACTCAAATTTAAAAAAGGCGACAGCAGTTCACAGTATGAGCTGTGGCATTCCACCTCACCAAATAATGGACAAGTGACCAAAACGTTTTCAGGTTAGTAATGGTAAATACATCGATATGGTTTCCATTCATCTACAACACAGACGCTCCTCTTTCGATTCAACAGATACAGAGATGCTATGTTGAGGCAATGAACTGTAGTGCACAGCCCCTACCACCAGAGGTCAGTCTAGCGTGTCACCATACTAATATTTGCTTATTAGCATTGTACATGACAGCTAAGGTTGGTGTGAGTATAATTTGTTTTTATGAGAGTGGACTTTACAGTGAAGTAGGAGACATCTTGTATCCAGCAGTTCAACATCTGAAATGAAAATGAAAAGGACTAGACGCCATTTTAAGTATTTGCGAGTGGATATTCTACTTTTTTGTGGAAAAAATATCAGACACAGACTATTGTTCTACACAGTATTTTATATTGTATCAGGGGATTTAAGTATTTTTATTCAGCTGCTTTACTGTTGCAGTGCCATGGTGATCAAAAATCTAATTCAGGTCAGTTAACGACTTTTCACTTTTTTGTATGACTACATTGTGGTTTGCAGTACTTTTAAAAAGAATCTTTCAAAATATTTCAAACTTCAAGTGAGGTTCCTGGGTTATTTACAGAAGGCTATATATTGCCAAAGGGAAACGTGAGACACAGCTCAATCAGAAGATTATATCCGGGCACCATAAGGGAACATTCCATACAGATAGAGGGATGGTGTGGAGCCAAAACCAAAAGGCACCACGAGGGACTGATAGATGTCCAGGCTAAGCCAAAACTCTGCTTCATCAGGCTTCCTCAGTTTTTTCAGACTACACTGTTGCACCAAATCCTCCCTTACCTTTACATTAGAGGCAAAAAACAGATGATAGGTAGCCTGGATGGTACAGACATGACCTTGTCAGGTCTGTAAAGTGAATAAGTGATGCCCACCCAGTGTCTGTGCAAGAATCCATCACTGCCAATGCATTCCTTCATATACTCAGTTTTTGGTGTCTGCAGGAACGTTATGCTCATCTTCTACAGAGCTAGAACAGTCAATTTTACATTATGGTGTATACAGCTGGTGTAGAAACGAAATTGTGAAGTTTAAGACTCAAATATTTAGTCTGGTTAAGACATAAGGGAAGATTATCATAACAACCACACTCACACACATTTATCAGTTAAACTTATTATCAGACAACTCGTAAAGGACAGAGAGGCACTCAGTTAACTGCTGCTCTCCATCATTTATTTACTAAGGTGTGTATGCTTGAGTTGTTTTTGCCTTAGACTGCACTTTTTAATGGAGCAAAATCGACTTTTGTACAAATTTGATATTAATGTTTGTTTTTTTCTTATCTTATGCCAGTATGCATGTGTTCTTCATTACTGTGTTTTTTCTTAAATAATCCTCACTGTCATGTTATCGTTTCCGTTTGTCCAAGAATTTCTCCTGAAGGGGACCATAACAGTGACCTTGACCTTGATAATATATGAATTGTTAATTATATGTATTTGACACATCTAATTAACAGCTACAGCCTACTGTGGTCTAGCAGCTACTTCCTACAAATACTGAAGCTTCTGATCCAGAACGATGAAGCTAATCAAATAAAAAATGCTGATATGCATCAGTTGAGTAAAATCTACTGTGAAAGGTTTATTTCCTTCAATCGTGACTTACTTGTGTGGTTTGACTGTGACATAGTTCCTGGGTATAAAGCCTTCCCTACCATTCAGCTCTGCTTTGTACCAGTTCAGGTCAGAACTCTCAGTCATAATCTGCAGAAGGGATAGAGAAAAGAAGAAAGACACTGAAATTAATAGAAAATGAAAAAAATGACAAAATAACAGAGCAAACAGTAGGTTCATTTTTAACCAAATAATTCCAGTGATCCAGTTATCAAGGACCGACTGAACAGTGAAATTGCAGGACCACTGCAGAGTAGATAAGTCTTGGCAAAAGGAAATTATCTTCAGGACTGCACACTGCAATTTCACTCCAAGGGGCAGGTGTATAAAAAAACTCTGACTTATATATAACTTTAAATCACACTTACTATAGACACTAAAATTACCTGTTGCATAAACTTTCCCCATGGGTCACTTATGTAAGACTTAGATAGCAGCAGGGCATCAACACATTTTACACCTACTGAAAACCTTTGTCTGCTGGAGGATTACAATGCTGAAAAAAACGTGTTATTTACTAGTTTTAATCAATTTAACAGAAATCTGAAATGACACCAAGTATGAGAGAAAATAACTGAAAGGTGAAAACCATAAAATTGTTTGAAACATCAAAGCTGTTCAGAAATGTTTTAAAACCTTGATACAAGAATCCAAAACAGACATCTGGAAATTAAAAAAGATCCGGTGACTGGAAGAGCACCCCCCTGAAAAGCTCAAACCCAGACACTGAATAGTTTCTATTGCAGGTGGGAATTAAATAAAACAAATGATGGCAGGTCTGAGCTTGAGGGATGGCTGAGACTTTCCCCCAAAGAAACAAAGTATGCTTTAACGGAGTTTCATGTCAATTCAAGCAGGAAGCTTACTCATTCATCTCTCTCTGTCTCCTGCTCTGGAATTAGCTGATTAGGGGCGTTAGTCTTAGTTAACATGTCTTAGCTGCCAAATGTATTTTTTTTTAAGATTTATTTTTGTGCTTTTTCCCTTTATTGAGACAGTACTTGACCTATAGGCCGACAGGAAACAGGGAGAAAGACCTGCAGCAAAGGTCCTTGGCCGGATTCGAAACCAGAGACGCTGGGATTATGTTGGCTTGTTGGATTAGCTGCCAAATCTTTAATCTGTTTCTCTCGGTTGCTGTCTGCTGTCATTTCAGTGTGAATCGTCGCCACCCCATTCAAGTACACATTCATTTAATCATATCAGCTCAAATCTGAGATCACCAGAAGCCCGCTCCTCTTCTCATCATCCAGATCTCCTCCCCATTCACCTCCATCTCATCATGTCTATGCAGATATAAGGTCACCAAAAGGCCATTCCTCTCCTCACCATCCAGATCCCAGTAATCCCTTGTTCATAACCACCACCAGTGTCCAGACTCCATCAGGGGATATTCTACTATCGCCTTCACTTTCCCCTTATGAATATGATGAGACCATGATAAGATATAATTGTCAATTTAATTGAAGTCTCCTAATTTAAATATTTTTAGGATTTCTAAAATACATTTTAGGAGTTAGGGCTAAACCACCTTCTTCACTGTTGGATTATAAGTACAAAATGCCATTATTACTGTCAACTTTATACAAAATCATGAGACAGAAACATCAGAGTATAGTCTCTTTACAACCCATACTGATTTAAAAGAGCTATTTTGAATTCATTCAGACTTGGCAGGAAGTTTCTCACACAGGAGGAGTGATCTGCCACCAGTGGTGACGCAAATTAAAGTCATTTATTTGGTATGTCAACCCCGAAGGGACACAATGTGCGTGACGTTCCACTACGGGGGTAGTAGTATGCTCTACTGCTAAGGCAGATCGTCTTTGTATTATTGGACACTGCCTTTGTTGAATATTATGGCATGTGATATTGATGAAACAAAAGAGGTGGAACTCAGTTGGGAGGGCAGTGCAGCACTCAGACAGCCTGCTATTGATACAAACTGAACCGAATTGGCACCTGGATAGTATGGAATTGGTAGAGAAGTGTAGTGTCTCAGGCCAATAAAATAACCATAGTCATTTGTGACAACCTTTATTTTTCAGCTTTTTGTTCTATCTTGGTATAAAATTGAAATCCCTACGGACACTTTTGTCTGTCATATCATGATTTTTTTCATTTAAGAGCATGAATCCAGGGAAAAATCCTGGGATGAGTACATCTATCACCTATCCTCAATCTGTCCCAGTCATGTGCTAACCTGCACACCCTTTGGTGCCTAAGGCTTGTACTCACACTCATATTTTCTGTACCCGTGAGAAATAATATGCACACTGTATGCAACATCTGTCCGAGTTTCAGTTTTTTGCTCTGTGCCATGGGAAAGGACAAACATTTAAAAAAGATGCTCCACTATGGAAGAACGTCTGAAATAATGTGAATGCATATGTTGAAAGAATTACATTGTTTGGAGGAAAAGTGAGTTTTTACCCTTTTTTATGAAGTTCATAAAATCTGAATAATATCAGAAGTGTGTACAAGTGAGGGAAAAAAACATAGCACACTTGAGATTTGTTTCCTGATGTGTGCATCAATTACTGCTTTTATAGCCTACTATCAATTCTACAACACTGAGAAACAGTGTGTGGGAGCAGTGTGATGAGCATGTGGGTTTATATCTGCTGCTGCATATGTGGGTGTGTGTTTTATTCATCAGCTCTGCTTTGCTTTTTCTTTCTTTTGGCCAGTGAATATCAGAGCTTGTGTCCCTGTAAAAATGACTCAAAGAAATACAAATATTACTTATGACACTGATCCTACAAGAATGAAAGGCCTTGTTTCCAAAAGACTGGCTCCAGGAGATTATTAATAAATGTCTTAAAATGGATCATGTCTTTTTAATTTTTATAATGATGTAGACTCCAATGAGTCCCTCCAGCTTCCTATCATGGACTTTGAGACTAGACTGATGAACACCCTTAAGAACACACACCAACCGATTGAAACCAGAATATACAAAAAATATACACAACCACCACTTCACCCACGCAGCAAGATTATCTATGAGCAATACATCAAATCAAGAGGGAGCACATCCCTTGAATGCATGCACACACAGGCACACAAACACACACACACAAATTGCTATGAATGGTGATTCATCCAGTCTGTTTGCAATATAACAAATCAAGAGGGAGCACACACCTGTGAATGCATGCACACACAGGCACACAAGCACACAAGCACACACACACACACACACACACACACACATAAATTGCTATGAATGCAGTCTGTTTGTGTGGGAGCTTTAATGAGCTGAATTAGGTCTTTGACGACATGACACCCAATATCAGAGACAACACAGTGATCAAGCAGGAAGGTCCTTTGAGCCCGAAACACACAACTAAATCACAGCCAGAGTTAGATATAATTTGCATGCTGCAGGGCTTTTGGGGGTCATGATGGCTCAGAGATTGCCAAGAGCTAATACATATATGCAGTGGCGGCTGGTCAATGCGGGGCGCCGCCCCATCCAATAATCTAGAGAAAGTCTACTTAAACATATTAAATATAAATTAATTAGATAAAGCTAAATCATTATGAAATAAAAAGTATTTGCTTGTAAAATGCGCCTGTTAGTCTCTCAGCACCTTTCAGCATTCATTATAAATCGATTCCAAATTGTATTTTATTAATTTCTGTATGCGGGGCGCCGGCCTAATGGGAGTCAATGGCTGTGTCTCAATTCAGGGGCTGCATCCTTGTAAGGACGCATTTTAAGGGCGGTTACGTCACAGCGCCGCGCCAAGGCCTGTCCCAATTCGAAGACTCCTCAAACGAATGCTCAAACGCAGCCTCAAAATGCGTCCTTGTTTTCCCTGTTTTTGAGGATGCATCGCTACTATCCTTAGCGGCCTTATATATCCCAAGATCCTTTGCGCGCCGCTGTTCAGTCCCATAAATATCTATAGAACATGACGTTCCATATATATCTATGTGCAGTCCCGCCAAAAGAACAATGGTTGTTATTGTTAATAAATGTTTATGTTTTTATATGGTATTGTTATAAAATAAAAAATATTGTTAATTGTTACACATTGTCTTTTCCATTTAGTATTTACAATTTAAGTACAATTTATAACAGGATTAGCAAACGGCATAAAGTGCTACTGTTCAGGAACAACAAGGGATTTAATATTTTCTCTAATATTTTCTTTTATTAGCAAAGGATGAAACTTAACTCTACAAGGGGGCAGTCTTAACATTTAACTATTTACAAAAAATACATCACAAATAACTATTTACAGATTATTATTAGAAAATGATGTACAATTATGAACAAACTATTAACAAAATATGTATTATTAAATACAACACTACTAAAATTCCAAATGATTTACAATAATAATAAAAAAAATTAAAAAAAATAATAACAAATTAATAAAATAAAAAATGAAACAAATAATGTAATAGGCTGAGCAGGAATCCCTGGCAGTGCTGCTGGGCTGGATGGGATGCCACAATAAAGACCCTGGTGTCTTCTGTGGTCAGTGGGACATCATCTGGGCTGGTATTCAGGGTGTTTGGGGGTCTGGTCTCTCCACTGTCCACTGGGGTTGGTCCGATGGACGATCGACCGTCCCATTTCACAACGGTTGTTGCATCCTTCTGAGGTTCCTCAGTAGCAAGCGGTCTTCGAAGACCGCGAGGCTGCGTCCTTACAAGGATGCAGCCCCTGAATTGAGACACAGCCAATGCAAGCCCTCAAACTTTTGACAAGCACATGACCTGAGGCTGCTCTCTCATTGGCCTGCGTCACGTTTCCCACGTGCGCCCCGGACACACCTACTTTTATTGGCAGCGAATTGTTGTTGTTTCATGTTTTTTAATCTACTGTGATTGGACAGTTCCGGCTGTCATTCACGCCCTCCTGTCAGCTGCTGTCACCCAAACTCATGCTGACGGTAGTTTCAGGAGATGACGTTAAAGTGGAGCCGCGGAAATTAAAGAAGATTATTTTGTAATTTCTACAAAAACATAATTTCACAAGGCATTCACTAGAAGAGAGAAAGAGGATAAAGCAGCAGCAGGTGATGGAGGAGCTGAGAGTTTCTCCTGCTGCTGTTATGATATACGGAGCTAGCTAGCTGGATGCAGTGTGAGTTATTCCTTTTATTGCTTAATCTATTTGCTGTTTCAAAGTGTCAGCACCGAAACGTTGTGGACAACAACAGGGGAACGAGACCTAAAACATCTCTCTGAAAAAAAATCAAACAGAAAGCTGCAGCCATCGAGACAATAGCATGAAGCTAAGTTGTTTTAAGCAGACTTAGCATTGCTGAGCTCTTTCTGCAGCTGTTTCACCACATCTGGCCACATGTAGACCTCTGCTATGCCAAGCTCCAGAAGAGGAACATAGATTCAGTCAGTGGGTGCATCCAGCAGCTCCAACAGGACATATAAAAGATCAGGTAGTAGCTGCATTGCTGTTATTAATATTGTAAAGTGTTAAAAAATACTTTATAAAAGACATAACTATGAAGTGTAAAAAACTAAAATGCATAAATGCAGGATAAGAAATGATGGAAGTAATTTTGACTATTACAGTTGATTTGGGGTACATTTCATTATTAAAATAAGTTAAATAAATTATGCTTAATCGCAGCAGTGTATAGTGCTTAATGCGCCATCTATTGTCATGTTTAGGTATTGCAACAACTAACAGATTACAGTGAAATCAGGACTGAAGACACAATAACTAAAATATAGGTGGTGTCTCTTTTTAAGCATATTACCTTATTGGTAACTCTGCTTTAACTGCTGGTAACTTTAGGTGATGTGAGTGAAATGGGCATTTTATCATGTCTGGTTATAATTTTTTATTCCTTTCTCTGTGGGTCTGAGATACTATACTGGGACAAACCAGGGGACATTATAGTGTGTTGTGTTGTTTTTAGATTAGTTTTCCTTTCTTATTTTTATTTTTTTGCTGCGGTATGAAGTGGTGCTACGGCTTATTTGACACTAACCCTAGGACCACCAACCATCAAACTGCGCCCCCCCAAACATTTTTGTCACCAGCCGCCACTGCATATATGTGAGTGTGATGTTTTTACCCATCTGTGGTGTGGAGAAAATGAGAAAGGATAATAAGTCTGATAAGTCTCAAACTCATCAAAGTTATTTTGAAGGAAGTGCTTTGACAACAGGAAGACAGACAGATAGAGAGAGAGATAAAGTCAGGTGTGGGAGAGTCTGGGGGATGGGTTAGGTATTCAGAACAGGTACAGAAGTGGATGCAGTTCTTAATTTATAACAACCAGACATTTGTTTAGAAACATGCTTCTGAATTCCTCACTGCTTGGACCTGCAGCGTATAGTGTTTACAAAGTAGAGAACTACAGTCAGTGCTCAACACTGTGTCTACGTTTCATTAATTAATAGTAACACCAATAATACAGTAGACTTTAGTTCTTGCGATACTTCAGTCTGGACCATAGTTTTGGACCAGCCGACCCAACTATGACATCCTATCGCCACACTGTTATAGCATGGCTAAAAGTATTCACAACAAGTACCTAATCATTTCTGACATAGAGATGTGCACCTAAAAACTGCTAAAATTAAAAAACAAACAAACAACAACAACAACAACAAACTTTTAAGCTTTTATTTAGAAATATTTCAGATGTTTTTTCTTACTCTAATTACATGCCAAGAATGACCCAAATCAATGAGATAAATTGTAAATGTAACTAAAAACAGCCTCCTGCCTAAATCCTAGCACTGGACACTGGAGTCAGTAAAAAGGACTACAGTGCATGAGGAATTCGGCATTCAAAAATTAGAGAACAAAACAAATCAAAAATGAACATAAAAAAAAGAATAAAAAGGATTGACACCGGCTGTTGTCCTTTAAATCAGTTGACACATATTGAGCACATATTCATCTTTAAAAAGCAATGGTTACAGAAACTATATAAATTCTAAAGCAGTAATGCAGTTTTATTTTTTAAAGGGGAGGTGATCTAATTCTGGTGTGAATCACCTCTATCCTTTTCTATTGTGTCTGAAAACACAATGCTTTTTAGAGCACTGTGTTAATGTGATTTTACACATCACATGCACACACAAAAGTTCCACCAAAAATATAGGTCGCAAATGATTATTCATGCCCTCCCCCACTTTCAATGAGCTCCCTTCACCTGAACAAAGAGGAATAGAAGATGAGGGGAGTGGAAGCTGAGAAGAGGGAGAGGCGAATTAGAGCAGGAAAAAAAGGGGCGTTTGCTAGAGTGCCACTGGGGATAGGTTTAAAACCATTGAATAGAAATAGATATATATGTATATGGAATTTTGGACAATTACTAGACAGACTGAAAACTACAGCTTTTAGAAAATTCAAACCTTACACACAGATTTCCACAGATGTCCCTGCACTTTTATGTTTTGTAACTGGCAAAAAAGAAATGAGAAACCCATTTTTGAATTTAATCAGCTCAGCTCAGACTTGAGTAAGGATCAAAACAGAGGGGAAGATAATGTGGAGGGGATGAGAGAGGGGACACAGGGAGGAAGGATGAGACAAATAGCAAGTTTATGAAGTCTTATTCTATATCATTGTAGGGAATAGGGAGCAGGGACAAGCAGAATCCATTATGACATTCACAGCACACACAGCTGCAGTCTGTGTGAAACAAATGACACTTTAACCTGAAGTGGTTTCTAATTTTAGTCAGAGAGCATCAGCTACTTACTGTCTACTCTGTTTAATTATACTTTTTTGTGACTTTTTTTGTACAACAGAAAATTATTATTTTACTTTTGCAAGTAAATACAATAACTTTAATAAGTGGCTCTGTAACATGTTACAATTCATCTGATTTGAATCGCAAGAGGAAAAAGGAGGCCAGAAGGATTGACAAAAGACATTCCTCATCCAGTGGAGTCACAGAACCTTGAGGCTAATGCCAACGCTCTGCATTTCCACCAAAATAAGTCCATAAAGTGCAACAAACAAATACAATGTTTGCAGCACCTTGCCTCCCATCCAGCGAAGCCAGAGTGAGTTTTGAAGTGGGGTGACATCCAGCTTTAGGATGATGTAATGGGCTGGTGAACTTTTTCACCAGCCCATTACATCATCCAAACATTCAAAAACTTTTCCTTTCAATCTTAGCCTAGCCTGCCGTTTTTGTACAACAAAAATATGGTAAGAAATATATAAATATATTCCCTTCTCTCATCAGGGTACATCCAGATCAAGACAGTAGCAGCTTTTTTTCTTTTTTTTTTTAGTGCTGTCACAACCACATTGAACTGGCAACAAGTGCCCACTTTTTAATTTAACACAAATGAACATGTTACTTTGGTAATACAATGAAATGTCTATGTCTCATAATGCTATAACCAGTTTTCTAAAAACCTGGCATGTCAAATGTTTGTGAAAAGATACTAGACACATCCAGTCCAGATATTAGACACATCCTCTCAAAGAAAAAAAGAAGAAGTTTCTTTTAGACAGATTTGGCTCAAGGGAGAAGTGCATTTGCATGAACCACTTTGCTTCTCCCGCTTCACTTTTCTTTTTTTTTGTGGGATGGTAAAGTTTTGATCCGTCCTACTCTGCCTCTCATTAGCTGTGGCACTATTGCTCCCATCTCATCCGGGACTTAGGAGAGTTTCAGAGCTGTCTTAACCCATTAAGAGTTTAATGAGAGGACAAATGTGCACAAACAATTAGATTCAAATTTCTTGAAAAAAAATCTGTGCACATTCTTGCACTATTGTATGTAATACAATATCATACATAACAAATAATGTATAAGTAATAATTTAATAAGTCTCAAGAAAGATATAAGTAAATTTAAAAACTTGAACACTTATATTTTGGCCAAGTGGTCCTGGTGCACAACATGCAGAGATGTGTTTGAGCCATTAAAAAACAAAAATTTAATTAAAACTGTACCTGACATATTCTAATTAACTAGGACTTTGTTAACAAAAATGTAAGTGGGTTAAGAGGCATTCTCTATGTACATCCCCAAACTAACTAGAAGCATATCAAGTTGTTTATTTTATCTAGTCTGTATGAAACAAACAGACAAAACAAAATGGTGGACACACAACACCAGTAGAAAACTTCCTTAAAATATAAATTCTTGAAGGAATAGTGCTGAATGTTAAAGGACAAGTGTGTCACCCCTCCTTTTCAAGCGTGTAGGAGAAACTACAGTGGCAGCGAAACTCAAACATGAAAACATGAAAGAGCCAGTGTTGACAATGTCACAGCATCATGTTCCGTTTAACATTATTATCTTTAATATCACAATCAGAATTATATCCACAACGTTAACTACTCTTATGTAGCGCAGAGCAAAGTTATGGTGAGCAGGCATACTGTATCAAGAATGGAGATGCAGGTGTCAGATCCATGGAAAAGAGACAGCAAATTTTTAATTTAGGATGTAAAATTTCCTCGTGTTGACCACCTCTGTGGCCAATTAGGCTACACACCCTCCCGAACTCTCCGATCCTCCTCCGCCAACCAGCTCTTTGCCCCATCTGCCAACTTAACTACCATGGGGTCAAGAGCTTTCAGCCGATCTGCCCCCCGCCTTTGGAACTCTCTCCCACCATCTCTCCCATTAATCAGCTTTTCTGGCCATAAATACTTAACCCCTGGTATCATTTGATTCTATTTACATTAACTCAGTCATCCACCCTAAAAAAGACTGTTTAATCCTTAATTGGGACATCTCAAACGCCACTATCAACAGTTAAATCATTGAACTGGTCCAGCTAAAATCAGACTAACCACAGAAACTGTTGAGAGCCCTTGCAGGGATTATCAAGATTGACCTTGTCACCTGCTCCACAGCAGCTGACAGATGATCCGGCTTTAAATGTATGACAGAGGGGCACTGAGGTCATTTTTGGGTTCCCTAGCAGCAGGGTTCCTGAAGTGTGGTGCTTTTTGTTTGATTGCTTTAATAAAAGTTCATTCTATTGCTGTGTCCTTATGAGTGCTAGTGGCTTCAGTATTCCTATGTTTTGTTTTGTTTTTGTTTTTGTAATCCTATTTACAACTGCAATTCAGAGCTAATTATTAGTAGTACAGTAGTGAAAATAGTTCATTTCAAGTTGAACTTATTATCCACAATATACATTTATTTTGGCAGAGGTGGAGGTGCAGAAACTAGACAGTACAACTACAGAAGCATTCCACATACACCGGGCATTATCCAGAAGTGATGCCTTTCTCTCTAGCTAATGTTGTTATTGATGATTTCTGGTTTTATGATGGTTTATGTGTGTTTGATGTATAAAGACCACAGATATTATGTTTGTGTTTGCCTCTGCTTGAAGGAAAACCAGCCACTGGGCGGCAACACAAGTCAACAATGATGTAAATAATAACTTCAAAGGGATCCTGCCCTTGTGTTCATTTTGCCTGACTGACCCTCACACTGTGTAGCCTATTCACTGAATGGACTGAAAGCCAAAACAACCTTTACAATTATCAAGTAGAGTTGGTATGAAAAGGGATGACCAATCCACATAAAATAATGTTTTTTCATTTATTAAAATGGTAATAAAGAAACAAGAAACCCACTCGAACAAATTTGCACGAGCTATAATGGTGCATGGTGTACACTTATAGTTCAGAGGTAAGTGTAACGGCAGCCTCTTGTGACCTTTCAAGAATGATCCCATCTAGTTCCACACTCTGAAAGACACTAATTTTACATTAAAATAAAGAGAACGGATATTGGATTTGTGCTTTGTCATCCTAAATGTAAGCATCAGTAATAAGAGTAAGTCAGTAATAAAATGTGGGATCAGTACTATTATAAAGGTATGTAAAAGGAATGCATTAAGTCTCTTAATGTATGTGCTCTGTGTTCTCTGTCTAAATTTTTTGTGACTGGGTTGCAAAGGTGTTGCATGACCAGACTTAGTGACAGCTCTGTTTAACGCTGTCTGGAGCTGAAGGTAGAAAAAAGATGAACTATTTATATAATCTGATCTTGCTGGAATCTAAACTGATGCACATCATTGGAATTATCGAACACTCATAGTCAATAACCTCTAAAGGTATTATTGATTTGTTTTAGAGATTAGTTGATTGACAGAAAATTAAATTGATAATGAAAACAAATGTTAGTTCCAGCCCTATTTTGTTTCTTTGGCAGGTTTGGGTAGTACAACCTATAACTGAGTTATGTGTAGGCTAAACATTAACTTTGTTAATAGAATAATAAAAATAAAGAAAAACAATAAGAAAATTACAAAAAACACATCTCAAAATAATTATTTAATCTAGGAGGTTAGTGATGTTGTTTCCTTTGAAAATCACAGAGGAAAATGCAGTCAGTGAATATAAAGCAGTGCATCTTCTCTCTGAAGGTATTTCTGTGCTGCTTAACATTCAGGCAAACCAGCTAGGGGGATAAACAGTAACTCGACTGCAAAAATAAATGTAACACCGAGCCTAAGCGTCAGTCATAACAATGTCCTTCTGTGGTGTAATAACAACCAAGTCAGTGCTGTTCTCCAGCAGGACCTCCACCTTGGTGGATGTCAGTCCAAAACCTTTCAAGAAAACATCAGACTTATCCATATGAACTACCTAGGTAACTGAAATGAGCTAAGGGCTATAATTTCATCCTGTATGGTAGAGTGTTTCAGATAGGACAGACTCACTGATTCTTTTTCTCATAATTTAAAAACCTAAAAGTAAAAGAAACTAATTTGAGTAATTGTTTGTGACAACAATGAGAGAAAGCAAATGTTATTGAGACTGAAATAGCAATTACCTTAAAGACAGAGGGCCACAGAGAGGGAGCAGACAGGAAACATTTGTTCCAATTGTCTTTCAACCCAAACACTGTTTCTAAAACAATAGAGCACTTTCTGATGTGGAAGGCTGATGAGTGTTCTTTATTTCACAGCTCTACACAGGGAACGTAATATAACGTGTGATTTTTGGGGATAAAAGATTATTAAGTTAAGTAGGTATGGTGGAACAAACAGAATTATAGTGGTGCACCATCTGGTCTGTCAGGCTTTGGTAGCAATATGTGAATTACAGGTTGGTGCATTTAACAGAAGTCACTAGTTGACAATGGTTTTAGAGAGGGACCTGTGAAACCAGCTTTCAACCAGTGTGATGGCTCTTCTAAAGCATTCATTAAAAAAAAAAAAAAAAAAAAAAATATATATATATATATATATATATATTTGTAATATTAACTATATTAATATATCAACATTTGGTATCATTTGATACGTCATCAATAAATTGATTATATTCACTTTTTTATATTGCCAGATTGTATTTAGTTTGGGTGAATTTAATTTTATGAATACAGTACACAATTGAATGATCAAACCCTGCTTTTAAAAAATCACAAGTGGGCTCACAATTCTCACTGAAGTTTAATTTCTGCAGGTAATAGAATTCATAGTAGAAAACATACAGTTAAAGGATCCAGCAGGTGCAGAGAGCGGTCTATAAATGTTTCCAATATTTATTCTAGGGCAGAGTTACCTTTACAAAAATACACTCAAAATGTAAAGGCTCAATAGAGCCTCCGGAACCAGATAAGAGGACTCATATTGTATGTAGCAACACCATCGCCCCTTGTGCACCTGGTGATTCTGTACAGGACATAGCTTGTAAGTATAATTTTATTGTTAAATAAGTATTTAATCAGTGAGCCATGTTCCTGATAACTTTAGGTTTGGACTACTCAACACATGCTTGAAATAAATCAATCTTTGGTATAAGGCTTCTGATACTCAAATTAATTATTTAGTAATAAGTAAACAAGAGGCTAGTGCCTTGTACAGGAAAATTATAGGCAATGCTGCATAGAGCAACTAGAATAATAACAAAATTCATTAAGGACATTTTTGCAATACCTTGATTCAGATTCAGATTCACTTTATTGGTCATTCTCATGCATTTGCATACATAAAAAAGAAATAATATTTTGCTTAAAATAAAACCGAGAGAATAAATAACAAGAGGATACAAGGCAAGACATTGCAAGATTTTCTAAAATAAGTATTATAAATAAATAAGCTAAGAATCAATAAATAAGCTAAGAATCAAATAACAATAAAGTGAATTATATATAATAAAGTGCAAGTGCTTCACTTCAGTCATTTCAGTGGCAGTTCATTTATTTTCAGGTTCAGGAGCCTGACTGCTTGGGGGGAGAAACTGTTAAGCAGTCTTGTTGTTCTGGAGCAGATGCTTCTGTACCTTTTCCCCGATTTCATAAGGGAGAAAAGGCTGTGGGAGGGATGAGAGGAGTCTTTAGTGATACTGCAGGCTCTGCTAATGCAGTGTTGGTTGTAAATGTCCAGCAGGGATGGCAGCGAGGCACCGATGATCTTTTCTGCCATTCTCACTATCCTATTCAGTCTGTGCCTTTCCTCTGCTCTGCAGTTACCTAACCAGGAAGTGATGCAGTAGGTCAGAATGCTTTCAATTGTGCCTCTGTAGAAGATGGTGATGACTGGAGTGGGGAAGTCTGCTCTCTTCAGTCTGCGGAGGAGGTGGAGGCACTGTTGTGCCTTCTTGATGACAGCTTTGGTTTTACAGCTTGAGGTCGTCAGACAGATGCACCCCCAGGAACTTGGTGTTGTTAACCCTCTCTACTGAAGAGCTGTTGATGATTAGTGGAGGATGATGGTTGGGTTGGACTTTTCTGAAGTCGACGATCATTTCTTTGGTTTTGTCGGTGTTGAGGGCCAGATTGTGGTGTTTACCCCAGGCTAACAGCTGCTCCACCTCCCTTCTGTAGGCAGACTCGTCCTCGTTGTTGATGAGACCAATGACAGTGGTATCGTCAGCAAATATTGGTGGAGCAAGGTAGATATGGCATCTTCTGTGGACCGGTTTGATCTATATGCGAACGGCAAGGGATCTAGGTTGGCAGGAAGGTGTGACTTGATGTGCTGCATAATGAGCCGCTCAAAGCATTTCATTGCTATTGGGGTGAGGGCTAAGGGGCGATAGTCATTCAGGCAGGATGGGTTGGATTTTTTTGGCACAGGTACTATAGTGGTGGTCTTAAAGCAGGTGGGCACTCTGGCTTGGCTTAGGGAGGTGTTTAATATGTCTGTGAAGACATCCTTCAGTTCCTTTGCACAGTTTTTAAGTACCTGACCTGGTATATTGTCTGGTCCGGCAGCCTTCCGGGGGTTAATCTTGGAGAAAACCCCCCTGACGCTGTCGGCAGACAGTTGCAGCACCTGGTCGTTTGGTGATGATGGCAGGCTCTGTGCTGGCATGTTGTTGGTAGCCTCAAACCGTGAGTAGAAGATGTTAAGATGCTCTGGTAGAGAGGGGTCGCAGTCTGCAGCTGGCTAATGTTTTTGTAAAGTTCACCCATCGCTTCGATTGTATTAGCACTTGGGGGGACTGCAACAATAATGACAGCTGTCAGCTCTCGTGGTAGATAAAAAGGTCTGCATTTTACAGTCATAGATTCAACATTCTGAAAGCATGATGTTGAGATGACTCTGGCGTCACGACACCACAAATTATTTGTGTAGACAGCCAAGCCGCCTCCGCGATGTTGAAGCTACTCTGTCTGCTCTGTGGAGTGTTAGCCCCTCCAGCTCAACTACAGAGTCCTGGATGTTGTCCGTAAGCCACGTCTCCGTAAACACAAAGACGCAACAGTCTCTTGCTGCACGTTGGGTAGCTCTCCACATAGTGATATAATCCAGATTACTGTCCAGAGAGCGTACGTTTGCCAGTGCTACGGTGGGGACAGCCGGCCTGGTCGGACTGGCTCTTAGTTAAGAGGGAAAAAGAAAATCATTCACCACGGGCAAATATAATCTACCTCAAAACAACAGGAAAAAGCTCTTTATTTCACCATAGTAGAGTCAGTATGACTTATTACAACACCAGGCTTCCGCTTTATGACAACTGTATGCTAACAAAGAACAAATATTTTTACAGCAAACCATAACAGTAACTTGGTATGTAGTGTAGTCAACATCCAAAAGTTAGCAGCAAAAATAAAAATAGAAAAGAGTCAATTCACCAATTAATTTTCTCTGTCAGCAACTATATCTCAAAAGAGTGTTGTCATGGTTCATACTGGAAAGTCTTCATACAATTTGTGACAGATAGCTGGCTAAAGTTAGCCAGTAGTTTCAACAGGGACTTGTGCTGGAAAGTTGACAGAGGAGTTCATAGAAGACACAAAGACAGCTTCAGCAGCTTTGTGGTTCCTGAATAGTCTCTCATTGCCATTAACCCAGCCACTTGGATTTGACTAATCAGGAAGCCATGAAATGCTACAGATTTCAGAAGAAAAGACAAGCAGACCTTAGCTCAAGTCAGCTTACTCACTCTACAGCCATTTTGCATCAATCTTGGTTCACATTATCACAATCTCATACAACTTGGTCATATTGATTGCTGCACAAGACAGCCTTACTAGTGTTATCAGCTACATAATTGAAACCCCAGTAGCATAAGCATTTAATGGCTTCACATTAAAGACACAAGATGGAGGTGATGTTGTTATTCCAGATCCAGAACAAAAGATTGTGTTTTGGGGGCCAGAGGATAATGAAAAAGGAGAATGAGTTTTGAGAGCTTGGGAATCAATATGAATGGGGAGGCTGGGAATGTGCAGATACACTCAAAGAGGCAGACAGACATTTGGTTCAAAATAACTTGCTTCCAACTACTAATTTCTGTCTTTCTTGCTGGAATTTCTTTTTACATTTATGCAAAGCATAAATCAGCATGTCAAAAAGAGAAAAAAGTGTGAACGTACAGGAGCTCTAAAGCCTCATGTTTCCTATTGCTTGGTGTTAGAGAACTGGTAGTGAAATGCCTGCCTCACCTTTTCTTGCTATTGCATGAGGAACAGCAAAAGCAGTATGGCTGACAGAGAGGATGATATTGATTATCATGTCAGTGGCCCACTCAGTACAAGCATTAAATTGATTTGGATTAATTTCCTCCCTCCCCAGTCTGAGCATCAATATTCCTGCGACCCTGCATCCTCATATGGGGACATTACATTCGAACTTTTACATGTTGTCCTCGTTAGTACACACTTTTTGTTGTGCCACCTACTGGCAGCAAAAGCATAATACATAAATCAGTGTAAAAAAAGGATAGTAGGCATCTTGGCTAAATCAATCAACAGCCGATCCCCAGACAAAAGTGGACCATGTAGGCTACAAAATCTTATAAAATTTTATGGTTGAATCTTGTTTATTTATGCTTAATAGTGTTTGTAGTTTGATATGCTGTAAAAACAAATTGAGTAATTTTAGTAAAAGCAACGAGCTACGACATGGCTTATCAGGAAGTACTCATTTGAGAAGACTGGGACATTGTAAATGTAAGTGGGAAAGTGTAAATGTAAGAAACCATTGCTTGATAAGATTTGGGAATAAACCAACTGTTTACAAGAGTATGAATGATTCTTGAATGTGCTACACATTTGGTCTAATAAGCTGCGACACAGATCTATCAGGATGCTGTGCTCTCAGGAAGTCGCTATCAATATGCGGGAGACTCCCGGAACTTCCAGGAGAGTTGGGATGTCTGATTGTTTCAAGCTTGACCGAAATGTGTTTAAACTGATAAGCAGATGATCCCATTTACATCGAACATCTGCCTAAAACTAAAAATGAAAATATATGAAAATATGTCTCACAATGAACAATGAACTGTTTTATTCTTTGTTACACAATATCAACTAACATGTAATGTGTTTCTATGCTTGGAAACTGAAGGTAACTGTTTTGCAGCATTTCACACAGGCCAATAGGTGTGACAGATTGTTCAGATCGAAAAATGGGACATTCCTAGTTTTGAGTATGGAGCAAGGAAAATTCAGACAGTTACAAAAGGTTAAACAAATAGGTTGCAAATGTTGTTTACAATTTTGTTTTTGCACAATGTTTCAGGCATTTAAATAGTTTTATACACTGGTGAATGAATTGTGTTATATGGTAAAATAAACCCATTGTCCCCATATATATATATATATATATATATATATATACAGATGAAGCCCCTTGAAAGTTCCCGTTCAAGCTGAAAGCCAGCTGAATGGCAGCTGACTCCCAGCCGGCTGCCAGCCGACTCAGCAACCCCCTCCTTCTCCTGGGCGTCTCTATCTTTTCCTGTAAACCCACCTATTCATTGTAATACAGGGTATGACCAGGTGATGGCGCTTCTGTCACAGAATAGCCCACATATTCTATGAATTTTTACTGGTCATCCGAACCAGTAAACTTACTTACTACCTAACGTAACCCACTGACTTTTTATATGCACGCACCACAACTTAGAAAAAATATTTTAAATTTCAAGGAAGACCATGACTGAGCAAACAATTTGCAGACACAGATACATGACTATCTTGAATAAAAAATGCGGAGTGTCTATTTGCACCCTACACGTAGCCTATAACAACGTGAAAACATGGCGGGTATTCATCTTCCACGCCAACAGAAAAGGGCGAATTTAGAAAGGTTTCATATCTTATGTTTGTTCTAAAGACATTTCTGGCGGGAAAGTTGTATTATATTTTCATAATCTTTCCTCAGTGAATGCATACAAGCGTAAGTTTCTCAGTTAGACACGTTATAACGTAGGACCGGAGCGGTGGCGTAACGGGCAGCGTGTCCGTCATTAGTGCGGGAGACTTGGGTTCGAGTCTTTGCAGTAGCAGTTACTTATTGACAATGTTTTCAGCGGAAAAACTCTGCTGCATTTTCATAACTTTGTTAAGTAAATGCATACAACCCGAAAATAACTGACTTTACAACCTTCAGGTTGTTAAATGATGGAAATCAAATCTTGACCGATAATTCTATGGTTCTCTGCTATGTGCCATGAGTTTAATATGTGTTTAATGATGTTCTCTTGGTTAACAGGAAGTGTGTTTGCCTGTAGAGTATTTTAAGAGTGTTTTTATTGTTTAGCAGTGAAGAAAGGAAAATGAATGGGATGTTTGTGCTAGAAAGAGAAACAAAGTGTGCGTGACAGGATTTGGCAAGAGTTCATACTGCAAAAAATCGGAACACATTTTCAAATCAAAAAATTAAATAGCCTACTGACTGATTATTTTGTTATTTGTTTTGAATCTAACACAAAAAAGAAAGACAAATTGCTTTTCATATTTCAATTTTAGGCTCAGATCAATTATACGAAATGGAAAAACGTAAACGACTGTATTTGATTTTAGGTAAGGCAAGACAAGGCAACGCAGCTTTATTTATATGAAAATAAACATTTGACAGTGAGAAATTAGAAACAAACGTAAAAACAAGGAATTTACAGGATGATTAACCTTTCATTTGATGCTGGTTTGAATATTCTCACACAAATTATGCCAGAGTGCTAAAACTGAGAATGAGTAGTTCAGCGTCTGCTAATTTGTGAATTGTAGAATTGTTGAAAAATGTGCAAGCCAACCCCGGTCTGTTCAGTGCATGCTGTAAGTCAGGTAAGCCCATCCACTTTATTAGCATTATCATTGCTTAACTTTTTGTTTGGGCTTAATGGGCTATTTGGTTCCATTGCCACACAAATCACGCAAGAGTGTTCATGGCCGTTGCAACTACAGTACTTTCTGAGAAGGGGTGCGGATTTGGCGGGGTGATGATGGGTTTGGGGGGATGGTTGGGAGCCTGTTCCATTGTCTTTCAAAGCGAATGCCCCCCTCCCCCCATACCTGTGCATGTCTCCTGGCAAGCTGTGAATCCTTTGAATTTTTCCTCCCACGGCTCTATTACGCCTGCTCTCATTATGATCAAATTATTTTAACAATTATGTTTTATAACATATTGCCAATAAAATAAAAGTATTGAACAGACTCACTGGAGCTGAGGTTAATGTTAGCTGCACGGACAGAGACGTGTTTTCTCAAGCGAGTTCAAAGTTTTATCTATTTTACTTTCTTTTGACAATGACACGCTGGATGATGATTTCGGAGGTAATCCGACAGGAGAAGGATTGTGTAAACCAGTCGGTCTCAACAGGGCTTATGATTGGCTACGAGAAAAGTGACGTGTCGGGGGGTGCCTCGAGTGGGAGATCCCCCTCCATTCATAACCCGTTGTGCGCCAACGTCATTCATTTCATTTCATTTCATTTCATTTTGACTTTTGACTTTGTAATATCCGGATAACGGAAACCCAGTATCAGTGTCAGAATATAATAGCAGCAATAAGAAAAGAATAAAGAACAATAAATAATAAATACAAAAAAACAAACGAACAAACAAAAAACTATAAGAACAATAATAGTAAGAAATATGTAGTAAAATAGTCGTGACATTATTTACATTATTTACACCGTCCATTGAAATACTATGTATTACAGTAAATAGCGCGTCCTGTTTTGAATCACTAGACGGGGTATGTCACATGGGCTATTTCTTGGTTTGACAGTGACAATGATTTGTCAGAGGTCCTGTAAAATGTACGGTATCTTCAATTGCATCCTTCTAATGAATTAACTCAGTTTATGTCCATGGACATTATAATGAAAAGGCTAAAGGCTTAATATTAGTTTGCATCCAGCGTGCTGCGTGGACTTCATTACGTCTGCTGCACCGCTGCTACCACAATTATGAAATGCTAAGTTTATTGTCAGTGACTGTGACCTTCATAAAAGTAATATTTTACAAATCTGCATTATATAAACTAACGAAATTCGTTAAAGTAAGTCATTTGGCGACTTCTAAGTCATTAAACTAAGTCTTACTTTTACTGGCGTAAAGAGTTGAATCAGGACGTCTGCTTTTACTAGAGTCTTTTTTACACTAGTATCTAGTACTGCATACTACACAGGCATGACTCAGAATAACAAGCTTGCACTTTTTAATCATAGTGCGTTTTGTTAATTGATCGGCTGTGTTGTGTTTTACCGGCGCACAGCAGCTTCAATTGCATCCTTCTAATGGATTGAACTATATTGAACCCTTCATTAGATAGATAGATAGATAGATAGATAGATAGATAGATAGATAGATAGATAGATAGATAGATAGATAGATAGATAGATAGATAGATAGATAGATAGATATACGTTATTGATCCCAAGCTGGGAAATTATAGTGTAGCAGCAGCATTACACAGACACATAGTGACGATACAGTGACAATAACAACAACATATAGTATAAGGCTACTTTATGAAGAAGAATAGAAGTAAATACAAGTTATATTAGTGTGTAAAACTAACTCGGGTCTCCTGCACTAATACCTGCGCCTCCCCGTGGAAAAATGAAGCATTGCAACTGGTTTTCACTCAGGCAGTTTAGGGGCGTTTCCAGTCGGGGCCTCCTTGACACGTCATCGCATTTCCCCCCTGCTTCCATTATCGGCCAGTCAAGGACCTATCAAGGGGCGGTCAAGGAGCCATCACGGAAACAGGGGAAATTTCTAGTGGCTTCATCTGTATATATTTTTTTTTAAACTACTTCCAGTTCAAAGGTAATGCTTAGTTATTGCACTTAGGTCCTACTAATCCCAAATATCTAGGATAAATTAAAAATAAATACCAAACAAAAGCTTGGGTCTCAGGAGGTTAAGGTCTCTCAAGCTTAGACAAAGATGGGTATGAAAGATATTGATTCAAGGAGAATGTTTTGAAACCAGGTTCTCTTTGAGTTTGAACAGGTTGTAGGGCATACTGGTATCTAATAGCTGAACGTAGTTTTGCTATCATAGCCAGGTCTGTTTTTCATATATGGTGTTTTTATGTGAAATACAATTCCTCAACATTAAATTGTGACATTCTGAAGGCCCTATTATCAGGACATAATTTGTCTTTGCCTTTCAAAACCATTACAAATCAATGTTGAAACTGACACACTTAGGTTAGTTTTATGCACAAAAAGAACTTGGTTATGTTTAGGAAGAGATGATGGTTGGGTCAAAAAGGGTACTTTGCTAAAGACTTGCATCGTCATAATTCAAAATTATTATTATTATCATAGCTGCTAGAAGGCTATATCACTTGTATGTAAACATAGATCACTTTGGCCCACTTGCTGAGGACAAGCTTGCATGGTAGAAATGAATCTAAACAAAAATGCCAATAAAGAATCCATGGGAATGGTCCTTGAGTGAGTCTGAATTGCAGGTGGTTAAAAGAGGGACTCTGATGCAAGTCATGATTATTTTCATTTTTGATTAATCTGTTGATTATTTCTCCATCCATCCATCCATCTTCTTCCGCTTATCCGGGGTCGGGTCGCGGGGGCAGCAGCCTTAGCAGGGAAACCCAGACTTCCCTCTCCCCAGCCACTTCGTCCAGCTCTTCCCGGGGGATCCCGAGGCGTTCCCAGGCCAGCCGAGAGACATAGTCTCTCCAGCGTGTCCTGGGTCTTCCCCGGGGTCTCCTACCGGTGGGACGTGCCCTGAACACCTCACCCGGGAGGCGTCCGGTAGGAATCCTAACTAGATGCCCGAGCCACCTCAACTGGCTCCTCTCAACGCGGAGGAGCAGCGGGTCTACTCCGAGCTCCTCCCGGATGACCGAGCTTCTCACCCTATCTCTAAGGGAGAGCCCAGCCACCCTACGGAGGAAGCTCATTTCGCCCGCTTGTACCCGCGATCTCGTTCTTTCGGTCACTACCCAAAGCTCATGACCATAGGTGAGGGTAGGAACGAAGATCGACTGGTAAATTGAGAGCTTCGCCTTTCGGCTCAGCTCTCTCTTCACCACGACGGATCTGTGCAGAGTCCGCATTACTGCAGACGCCGCACCGATCCGCCTGTCGATCTCCCGCTCCATCCTTCCCTCACTCGTGAACAAGATCCCGAGGTACTTGAACTCCTCCACTTGGGGCAGGATCTCATCCCCGACCCGGAGAGTGCACTCCACCCTTTTCCGGCTGAGGACCATGGACTCGGATTTGGAGGTGCTGATTCTCATCCCGGCCGCTTCACACTCGGCGGCGAACCGATTCCAGTGAGAGTTGGAGGTCACGGTCTGATGACGCCAACAGGACCACATCATCTGCAAAAAGCAGTGACCCAATCCTGAGGTCACCAAACCGGAACCCCCCAACGCCCTGGTTGCGCCTAGAAATCCTGTCCATAAAAATTATGAACAGGATCGGTGACAAAGGGCAGCCCTGGCGGAGTCCAACCCCCACCGGAAACGAGTCCGACTTACTACCAGCTATGCGGACCAAGCTCTGACACCGGTCGTACAGGGAACGGACGGCCCGTATCAGGGGGTCCGATACCCCGTACTCCCGGAAACCCCCCACAGGACCCCCCCGAGGGACACGGTCGAATGCCTTTTACAAGTCCACAAAGCACATGTGGACTGGTTGGGCAAACTCCCATGCACCCTAAAGGATCCCGCAGAGGGTGTAGAGCTGGTCCACAGTTCCACGACCCGGACGAAAACCACATTGCTCCTCCTGAATCCGAGGTTCGGCTATCCGACGGACCCTCCTCTCCAGTACCCCCGAATAGACCTTACCAGGGAGGCTGAGGAGTGTGATCCCCCTATAGTTGGAACACACCCTCCGGTCGCCCTTCTTAAAAAGAGGGACCACCACCCCAGTCTGCAAATCCAGAGGCACTGCCCCCGATGTCCACGCGATGTCGCAGAGTCGTGTCAACCATGACAGCCCCACAACATCCGGGGGGATCTCGTCCACCCCCGGGGCCCTGCCACCAAGGAGCTTTTTGACTACCTCGGCGACCTCGGCCCCAGAGATAGGAGAGCTCTCGCCCGGGTCCCCAGACCCTGCTTGGTGGGGTTCGTTATGGACAATCCGTGACGAGCACAGAAGTCCAATAACAGAACACCGCTCGGGTTCAGGTCGGGGGAGGCGTTCCTCCCAATCACACCCTTCCAGGTCTCACTGTCGCTGCCGACGTGGGCGTTGAAGTCCCCCAGCAGAATGATGGAATCCCCAGAGGGAGCACCCTCCAGCACCCCCTCCAAGGAGTCCAGAAAGGGTGGATACTCTGAACTGCTGTTTGGGCCATAGGCACAAACAACAGTCAGGATCCGTCCCCCCACCCGAAGGCGGAGGGAGGCTACCCTTTCATCCACTGGGGTAAACTCCAACATACAGGCGCCAAGCCGAGGGGCAATAATCGCCACCCCTGCCCGGCGCCTTTCACCAGCGGCAACTCCAGAGTGGACGAGAGTCCAACCCCTCTCGAGAAGACTGGTTCCAGAGCCCTTGCTATGCGTCGAGGTGAGGCCGACTATATCTAGCCGGAACTTCTCCACCTCGCGCACCAGCTCAGGCTCCTTCCCCACCAGAGAGGTGACATTCCACGTCCTTAGAGCTAGCTTCTGCAGCCGAGGATCGGACCGCCAAGGTCCCCGCCTCCGGCCGCTGCCCAGCTCACTTTGCACCCGACCCCTTTGGCCCCTCCTGCGGGTGGTGGGTTCACTTGAAGGGGGTCCCATGCATTCTCTTCGGGCTGTGCCCGGCCGGGCCCCATGGATGCAGGCCCGGCCACCAGGCGCTCGCCATCGAGCCCCACCCCCAGGCCTGGCTCCAGGGGGGGGGCCCCGGTGACCCGCGTCCGGGCAAGGGAAACAGAGGACCATATATTTTACTCGTCATAAGGGGTCTTGTGAGCTACGCTTTGTCTGTTCCCTCTCCCCGGACCTGTTTGCCTTGGGTGACCCTTCCAGGGGCATAAAGCCCCCGACAACTGAGCTCCTGGGGTCATTGGGACACGCAAACCCCTCCACCACGATAAGGTAGTAGCTCAGGTTAATCAAACAGTTGTTGGGTCCATAAAATGTCAGAAAAGGGTGAAAAACATCAATCACTTTTTTCCAGAGCGCAAGGTGACGTCCTCAAATGTCTCCTTTTGTCGCCACCAGAAAATATTCACATTTGAGGAGCTGGAGGCAGATAATTTGGACCATTTGGGAAAAAAAATAAAAATAAAAAAAAGTTCAAAATTATTAATCAATGATCAAAATAACTGGTGATTAATTGTAGTTGGCTACTAATTGATTAATCAACTAATCAGCTCTAGTTCTAATAAGCCCTAAAACTACTAAATCTATTCAAACTGGACTTCTTGTCACTGGTACCTGCAGCAACCCAACCACTCCAATGTTTCCCCCTACTGTCAATGCTGTGCTATCTTCAATGTGAACACGCCTTTACTTATTAACTAGGGTTAAGATGCCATCAAATACAACTGAACTGAATATATAGGTTAACTTTGACTGCTCCAACTCTCAATATTTTGTATTGTTTTCCTCGTCCCTGACTGCAGAATACATCCAGAGCCAGTACTTTTACAGAACTGTAACTGGCTTGATCACAGCATTGATTGCAATCAAAGGATGACAAAGAAACACTACAATACTGTGCCACCCCTCTGAAGCTACATACCAGACTTAGTCAATAACCAGATTTCAGCTCATCTCAAAGGCAGGCTAGAACAAGAGAGGAAGTGCAATATTCAAGATTGCTCCTCTGTAATACTACCCTGCGGTGATTGAGCTTTTGGTGTCAGCACAAGCAAGGAAATGTGAGACTCACACATTCCCAAATGTATAAAGCTGAATGGGTACATCTCTTATTTGCAATTTCAGATCAATTTCACAGCCCAGCAGGGATTAAATGATTGCAAGAACTCTATTTTCAGAGAAAGTGGTACCAGTGCAGTATCACAGTCCACTGCAAAGGGTCTACCACCCATAACAATGCCATGTTTTTTTCTCCTGAACAAATACTATAGCTTTAATTATGAAGCACTGAACTAATTTAAACTCAAAAAACCCAATAAGCAATTGCTCTGCCTGTTTGTCTTTTATGAATGGGAAAATGTTGTTTTCTTTTCTTGCAAAAAAACTAAATGTGTCTATGTGCGTGTCTGTGAAACTTAAAATTAGACTTCTTAGGTTTATAGGAGTCTTATTCTCTCCTATAGAATTAGGATTGCCAATTTTTTTTAAACTTAGTCTCCTCAACAAACCTGACTCTGCACAGAGAGAACTGATTTAGCAACAATTTATATCAAGATGCCAATACTGCAAAGTTACTGTCACTATGACATTCAGTTGCATTTCTGCAAAAGTTGATTCTGGTTCAACTGCATTTTTTGGCGGCATTCCATGCAGTTCCCACTCCTATAACCTAAACACACTGCCCCATTCAAATGAACGGGAAGACTGATTTTTTTCCTACAATGCATGATTTGGTGTGGAAAAATCTCTTTTCAATTTTTGTCAGTGCTTTGTCTGACTTTACTGTCTGCCTCACCACTATTTTATTATTTCTAGGTAAGCAAGGTTATTTCATACTGGTTATATTTTGTTTTGAAAGGTTTTGAATAAATTAATATTGCCTGATATGCTTTAAGCCCAAAGCAGCCTGTACTCTCCCAAGAGCTCTGCTGTGTGAACAGAATTGCACACTCCTTATGTTAACCAGGAACTTTGGGTATCCACTGCAAAAAAAGCATATTTTTCTTCTTTCTGCATTGAAAAAGCATTTGTAATCAGTAGTTTTAAAAATATATATTATTGTGGATCCGACTTTTGGCTTTTGTGGAAATATATTGCTCCTTGTCCATGCAATCTCAAGAAGCTAGATAACTATTTATCAGCTATTTGCTCAAGGATACTGAAGGAAATTGAACATCTCTACTTTTAATTTGATTGATTTATAAAAGAACACACAGTGATAAATAATACATAAATACTTTGAGGAGGAATACATCAACTCTGTACATCAACTCTTATTAATTTATGAAATTAAAGACATTTTAGTGCATTACATGCAAGCCCCTTTTCTGCAATTTGTGAAGAGTAACTGAATCACAGGATATATTATATTTCATTTAAAGGGAAGACATTCACAGTGAAAGGCGTACAGCCAAAACCAGGCAGCTATGAATTGTGTGTTTAAGAGGAAAGACACAGTAGCTTCCAGTGAATCCAGGAAGGACAATCAAAACAGCCCCATCCTCTGTGGTCTATTATTACTTTTGGAACAAGAGAGGCAACATTCCTAAAAGCTGCTGTGATAATTTCTCTATGCTCTTTTTATCCACTTCTCCAACCACCACTGAGCTTGTGCTTCACCTCTCTATCTATCCTCCTCCTGCTTGTAACAAAGTTGTCCCAAGAAGCTGACAGACAGAACTCAGGACTGGACTGGAGCTGACTAGAGCTCTAAGATCAACATCCTTATCATCATCAACCACCCTGCAGCCAATCTCCTCCTACAGACAACTCATTTGAGAAAAAAGTACTGACAGTTTTGGCTCATACTACAGCAATAAGCAGATGAAGTGTTGTATGTATTTGTTTATAGGTGTAGTTATGGCTGGGGAAATTGTCAAATCAATTGTGTGATTTTACATCACTTTCTGACAGTAAACAGAATATCTCTGGGTTGAGGACAAACCAAGACATTTCAGATTACATCTTGGGCTTTCTGAAATGGTGATAATCATTTTTGTCATTTTCTGACATTTCTGTACCAAACAACTAATCTGTTAATCAAGAAAATAATTGAGAGATTAATCAGTAATGTAAGTTATTGTTAATTGCAGCCCTAGAAGAAACACATTGCTTTTAAGGCAAACACTTCACATCTTTAAAACATCAACAGCTCACCATACAGAACAGCTACTTCATTTTTAGACCAAAGATTGTGCACTGTGATATAATATGTCTGGGGAGATGTCTCAACCACGTGCAAGCCTTTTGCAATTTAAAAAACAGAGGCCATTACTTGCATTCCCTGCATTTCCATCAAAATACATAGTGACAACAGTATACCTTTTCGTAAGGTTAGTGGGCAATGCAAATGGCTACTGTACATGACCACTTCACCCTACTGTGATTTGTGGCTTCGAAAATATTTCTCATGCTCCATTTCCCCATCATTGCATGTTTCTATTGAATCTCTGCTCCAGTTATCTTGCTCAATTTGTAACTGACCCTTCAAGAATCAGAGGAGAGTTGTCCAGTAGCCCCAAACTGTAAAGTGTTTTCGATTGTTGAATGACCCAAATGTTAACAGCTAGCAAAAACTTTCAACAAAAACTTTTCATAGCATGGTAATTAAGCTTCAATCAGCACATACAAATATATTACAAAGTCACATCAGGATAAATAAAGGTTTTTTGGCAGATGGAAAAGTTTTACCAACAGATTAATCACTACTGTGAGTTGAAAGAAAAGTTTTGACAAATGGAAGCACACACACCCACACAACTTAGTATTTCACTCACAGTAGGAAAATCAGATAAAAACAGGAGGAGGACACTAAAGACTTCCTGTCCGCCCATCATGAAAATGTTCTGTTGGGAAACTGATAGCTCAGCTGCATTACAAAGTTTACATGAAAAACTAAGGCTAGGCCTGCTTTTATTTTTCAAACTGATTGCTGTAAAGCTATGCACCACTAGAGGAATATTACATTTATATTGTACACCTGTGGTCTATTGTATCAGTATCACTGCACATCTGATAAATTGCTTACACCATGTACTAAATGTAAATAACAGTTACTGGAACAGCTGAATACATGTTTTGATAGGTTTCTCAACATTAGACATTTAAAATAGAGATGCATAGGTTTAAGCAAAACAGAGCAGGAATTAAACACAAGTAAATCTATTCTATATGCCAAAGTTTCATGTTAAATGGACTATGAATGCTACAAATTAATTAAAATACAGGTGAGTAACACCATGCAGTCTATCCTAAGATTGTAGATGAAATGTTTGTTTGTTTGTTTGCTTTTCAGAAATGACAAGAGACTTACCTTCAGTTGCTGTCCAACCTTAAAACTCAGTTCATCTTCCCTTGTCCCATTAAAGTCGCATAAGGCTAAGGCCTCCATGGAGTGAGAACCTACAAACACCGTTTAGAGATGGAGAAAACAAGCTAAGCGTGGACGGCGTCTTTGAAGTTTTTATCAGTTATCCTTACAGCACTGTGAATACACTATTGTACTGGGCTACACGTTTCTCCCACGCTGACCTGCCCTTACTCCTGCAGACGACAGACTTCACAGCGAGTTTCTCCTGAGCTTACCAAACAATGAATTATTTTTAGTACAGCTCGGCGTGTTTCACACTGAAGTTAAATTAGCCAAATGACCTAGCTACTGTATTTATGGTGCTGCCGCGCCCAAACATAAACGGTAAATGAATGTGACCAGTGGAGGAAGGAAACCATGTGATTGGCGTTTCCTTTAGCCAATTACAGAGCGCGCTCTCATTAATTGGCCAATAGTATTAAGAGGGGAGCGACCTACCCGGTAACTAACGGGATGCAAGCATGATGTGAATGTTTGACAGCCTTTGACATAACAAATAATAGCTCAGTGGATTGGTCTGTGTGGTAACCAAACTAATGCATAAAATGAAATGGGAGACTTGTGCTAGATAACAGAATGCATGCGCTATAGGGTTGCAAAACGGTTATACAAAGGGGGGCACAGGTCAGCCATTCATACCAGTTGTAACACTGTACCAACAAAAGGATATCCTCACTGAAATTATAATGTTTGATAAATGAGGCGTCAAAAGGGCATCATTACCAGTAGGCCATGTTGACAATTATTATTTTTGTTCTTGTGTTTTTAAACGTGTGTTTGTACAATTCATGCATGTGATCATAGATATCGTGAGCTACATTTTTTCAAGTAATTCATCTAATCTTCCTAAATATTTCTTATTCTTCCTTTCATCACTTGAAGAAAAGTGTATTGTTTTAAATGGGAGTTATTAACCCTATTAGTCCTGCATTCATCAGTATCTTTAAAATTAAATCAAGTGACCCAGTTAAACGTGGGATGGTTACATCAATACATCAATAATAGCCTAATTTTAAGCATGATTCATGATGATTATGATACAGAAAAATAGAAGTGTGTGGCAAAACATAGCATAATGTCAAAATGGGTAGCTCATGTCTCATGAAGAGGAGATAAGCTCCCCTGTAGTTTCCACCCTGCTTCTAATATCAAATGCACCCACAAATACCGGCTCAGCAAGAAATGGCCAAGTAAATTACTGATTTGCGAGCAAAGCTGAACATCCAGTAAGCTTGGGGCTTAATTGTCAGGTGCCCAATTAATTAATTCCCGCTTGACAGCAATTAGATGCTCATGTTGCTCTGTGTCTTATGAATGTGTATGTATGTAAGCCTTAACTTTATAAGACCAGACATGTCTGGGCTGTGGTTCTTTCTAGTGTTTTCTCCTTTCTGTCCCTTGTGGTCATAAATTGTTTATTATTCAATTTCTTAATTGAGGGCACATTTAAACATTTCTGCCCACTCTTCCTTCCATCACTGCATGTGCTCTGTGCTTAAAATTGCCTCCAAATTCAGCCCAGTTGCAGGTGGAACGGGCACTTCACTTGCTATGGCATTTCCAAGTTTTGCTATGGCTCATTAAAGTGAATGACAGGTTTTCACATGGCTTACACTAGATCCCAGAGAGTGATGGGATTGAAGAACAGGAGATTGGCTTTATGTTGGCCTGTCAGTCTAAACCCACTCTCTGATAACAGATTTTGTTTTCCTCTCAAGTGTGTCCTTCAAGGATGGGAGTGCTGAAGAAATAAGCATGTTAGAGATACAGTATGACAAATATATAGACACATCTTAACTTAAATTTTATTTCAGATCTAATTAGGGATTTGATTACATGATATCGCTGGAGGCCATGCACAGTGATTCCACTGCCAGAATATATAGCCACAGGAAGACAAAGAGAGGATGTAGGAGCCCTGACGTCATGGTGTCAGAACAACAACCTTCATTTAAACTATCAGGGGGCAAACTTAAAGTTACTGGAATAGCCAAGTGATACCTCATTTACACTTACATATTTATAAACATTCATGTAGTCTAAAATCTTTATCTGTAAAAATGACTATTGCAAACTATCAAGTAGCGATGTTACTTAGCAAAACTAAAAAAAATGTGGCAAGATGTATCGACACCTTACTTCACCATGGCTAAATCATGTGACCATCCCAAACGAAGCTTTGTTACGTCACACAAGTATCAGGAGCGTGTTGTGCACATGTGCAATAATGTAGGTCAGCAGAATGAAAAGTTGACTGATAAAAAATGTGTGTGTGAGAGAGAAGTAGAAATTGTGAGGGAGGGAGAAAAATCGAGAATGAAGGCAACACCAGTAAAAAGGGCCATAGCATATGTGGGAGCACTTTGACTTGATTAGTTCTGCAATGGTCAAGTGTTTTATCTGTGCTCAAGAGCTGGCAGTGCACCCAAAGCTTCAAATGCCATCAGTGCCATTTGAACAGGTCTTCTCTAAAGCTGGAGAGGTAGTGAGTAAGAAAAGGAGAAGACTGAAGCCTTGTGATATGAAAAATATTTTATTCTTTAAACCCCCTGCACAAACACATGAAAATCCTCCATGTTTGTTTTTTTCATTAGCACAATCACTTTCTTAGTTGCACAAACATATCCTTAAACACTATATTATCATTGTAACAGAATCACGTTCCTAGCCGCAGACACTTATTTTCCAGTATTTCATGTCACTGCTTGAAGCCAGTTATAGTTTGTCAGAGCTTCTGTCCCTAATTCATCAAAGTTTATAATGGGTTTCTATAATGACTAATTATATTATTATTAATATATATATTATATCCACAACTTTTATTAATAAAAAAATATTTATTAAATAAAATATGACAGAAAACATCAAACAGATGACAACTGAGTGTTTACATAGTTTGCCTGTTGCATGAGGTCTTGCTCCAAATCCTTGCATATAAAAGGAATGTCAAAGTTGCCCAGCAGATGTCGCCATTTTGATAGTATGCTTTGAAACAGTGAACTATTTTCAACACAACTGCTTAATATGATGTTTGTGTTTAACATTATGTGTTGTTATAGTTACATCACATCACATTACATTACATTTACTGCTTAAATCCAAATCAGTCATGCATTGTTGCCATACTCACCATGCTTCCTCAAGATTCAAAGGGGGTGGCAACCAAACACTTCCTGCTTTTATACTCTTGAAGACATCATCATTGCTGCAGTGGGTTAAATAGTATAATGGGGGCAGGGAGGATCATTGTGAGTTTGTTAATTGTAATTTGTATATTTGTGATATATTGGCAAGTTGGAGAGGAATACTTAAAGTCATGTTTGCACAGATACAGTGACAAATGACACATTAACTTGTCATTTACTTGTTACACATCTGAGAGACCACTGAGAGAGATATAGTTCTGACTTAACTGATGATACAATAGATTGTAGGACCTTCTTAAGGAAGTTGTTGTTTGTCATTAGTGGGATAGACTGATAACTGTGTACATGTGTTCACATGAGAAAGTTTTATGTTTTTAAGTTTTCCTCAGGTAAGAAAAGTTTATTTTTAGTTTGTTTTTTTCTTTTCATCTTTGTGGTGATCTATCTTCGGCTGCACAATGTAGATAGATAATCTTATTTCAGTCTGAGTCTGCCTCCTACCACCTTCCTTAACAAGGTAATATTTTAAGATGCAATTGAAAACACTGAAAAAGACAGCAAATGTCCCTTGGTTCAAGATCTTTTATCTATCCATCCCACCCAAACCTAACGCGATCAATGATTGTAGCCTACGGTGCACCTACAAGAAGTAGGAGACAGCAGTTCAACTTTTGAAATGATCAATATATGCATATTTATGGATTCTGGATTTTTGAATGATAATATTTTTTAATATCTTAAGACATGTCTCTAGTTTTAAAATAATGCATATTTATGAGTATGTTAGTATTGAGTAAGATAAACTGGTGAAATTGTTTTAAATTAAACAGTCACTGGATTAAAGGCACTCACTCGAAGCAACAAGGCCAGGTGTGAGGCAAAACATAGCATAATGTCAAAATGTTGTTACACATGAAGAGGAGATAAGCTCCCCTTGGCTCCCCTGTAGATCCATCATGCTTCTAATATCAAATGCACCCAAGTATGCTCAGCAAGAAATGGCCAAGTAAATTACTGATTTGCGAGGAAAGCTGAACATCCAGCAAGCTTTTTCTTTTCTCTTACGTCCTCTCTTTGTCTTCCTGTGGCTATATATTCTGGCAGTGGAATCACTGTGCATGACCTCCAGCGAAATCATGTAATCAAATCCCTAATTAGATCTGAAATAAAATTTAAGTTAAGATGTGTCTATATATTTGTCATATCTCTAACAGGCTTGTTTTTCATCACTGCCATCCTTGAGGGACACACTTGAGAGGAAAACAAAATCTGTTATCAGAGAGTGGGTTTAGACTGACAGGCCAACATAGAGCCAATCTCCTGTTCTTCAATCCCGTCACTCTCTGGGATCTAGTGTAAGCCATGTGAAAACCTGTCATTCACTTGAATGAGCCATAGCAAAACTTGGAAATGCCATAGCAAGTGAAGTGCCCATTCCAGCCGTTGTGATTTCAGTGGATTTATCTTGCAATAACCGCTGTTGTAATTACTGCAACTGGGCTGAATTTGGAGGCAATTTTAAGCACAGAGCACATGCAGTGATGGAAGGAAGAGTGGGCAGAAATGTTTAAATGTGCCCTCAATTAAGAAATTAAATAATATGCTTATCTTTTATTACTGTACTCTATTGTGTTTTGTCCACCTCAGCCTGTTAGTGTTGCAGCACTTAAATAGCAGTATCGTACCTGACACTATATTAGCAGAAGACCAGTATGTAGGACTGTTATTGAGACCATGGCCAGAAAAATGTGGTTTGGACATCCTTAGTCTTCAGTATGGGTCAAAGTGCAAAAACTTGTGATCCTACTTTTTAAATAATGTAAAACAATATTGTCTGCCCTTTACCATCCCTGTTGCATCTTCTACTCCTATTTGTAACTTTCTATGTCCTGCCATAGAAGATCACAAGATCAGGTCACACAGAAAAAAGATGACGTCAATCAACCCTTGTGTGCTTAGTCCAAAAAGGATTTTTGAGTGGGGTTTTGCATAACTAGGTGAACCCTGTCACCCACCCACACAATCAGTCTGTTAGCCACACTTTTCAGTTACTCACTGAAATATTCTCAGTCATGCACTTGCTCACCCACTACAAACCCTTATAAATACACATTTAACTTGGACAGTTTGGTTACAGCTTGCATTAGACTGTGTTAGTAATTTTAAAATGTTATATGTGTTTAATGGTGTACAATGTTCAGACAAATGCAATTTCCCATAATGTACTCTGGCTCTGCCCCGGGGCTTTTCCCAGTGTCATGGTCCTGGCTTTCACACTTATTGTGAAATATGACTGAGGAATGTCCTGGTCTGGCTCTATGTCCCTCCACCAGACCGCCAGATGTCATTGGACTTTTCCCCTGTGAGTGACAGTTGGGCCTTGAAGTGGAAATTGAAGATTACTTTCACACTATTTGTGCAATATGATTGAGGAGACATTCTTATCCAGATACTGACAGGGTTTTGTTCAATGGCTGAACTATTTAACTCATCCTCAACACATTATGGAACAAAAGTTTGTTTGGCATGTGTTTGTGTTGATTTGATTGATTTGTGTTCGCAGTTTCTGTACCGTGTTTGAGGAGCTGCATCATTACATGTTGTATTTGTGTGGGTTCTTGGACTGGTTTATACAGTAATCAAGTGATTATGTATACACATATATGTATGTGACACAGGAGGAAAACCCAGAGCAGCAGAAAACCATGAAACCAAAAAAACATTTTTTGGTTTCATGGTTTTCTGCTGCTCTGGGTTTTCCTCCTGTGTCTCTGTTCTGCTTTTTTCTCCACACTTTCCCTCCACACTTGCATTATCCTCATTAGCCATGTCCTGTGCCTTCCCAAGCCAATCAGCTGCCCTATGTCTTGCCACCTGTTCCTTGTTTCTTTAGTCCAGTTTGTATTTCAGTCCTGGTTTTCAGTATAGTTTTGTTGGACCCTTTGTTTTGTTTTGTGTTGTTCTGCTCTGTGTTTTCAGTTGTGTTCTGTCTGGTTCAGTTTTGATTGCTCTTGAAGCTTAATTATTAATTGTTCCTTAGTTCCTGCTGCTCCTGGCATGCTGGGATGTGATTTCATGGTCTTGGCTGGTCATTACCTGGGTGGGTAGAGGACTGTTCGAACTATGGTGAATCTCAGTCTACACCTCACTCTATTAGCTCTGGGCCTGCAAGCCTCACATCTAATTCTACCGCTGAGTCAGCTAGCTTCCTGCCTGATCATGCCCTTCTAAGTACAGTCTCAGTCCCCATGGACACTGTCAACAGTGCAAACTGGCTAGACATGGACCAAGCATACATGTTGAATGAGGTCAAATAAGTGTTGTATGCTGTGGAGCGATTCTCTGCCTATCACTTCTGTCATTAGGAAGAAGAATACAGTGTTTTCTCTGATACTCTGTGCTTGTTCATCCAAGCTGTGGCTGCTGGAACTTCTGCCTAATCTGAAAGAGATTGTGAACACATATGCTGCTGATGCTGTTTCGGGTCTGGCTGTTACCCTTCCAGTATGTGCTACACCTGATCTGCCATGCCCCCTGTGGCCTCTCCTCCATAGTCTACAGCATTCCATGCGGTCCTGTTTCCTGCAACCTCCTGTGCCTGCTGACCTGCAGAACCCCCTGTGCCAGCAATTTCATGTCCCTGCTGGGATGCAGCAATCCCCTGTTCCTGAGCTGCAACCCACTGCCTCCCAGATCTCCAGCAGTTGGTTGTCTCTGTTGACCCCCTCACAAAGCTTCAGCAGTCAGCCTCCTCTGATGGCATTTACCAGACCTCCAGTTGACTGTCCCTGCTGATGCTCATCCAGACATCCAGTTTGTTATCCCTGCAAAACCCACAGCCAGGCTTTCTAGATTGTCAGTCAGCCATTAAGCGAGATCTCCAGCTGCCCACCTCTGCACTTATGTGGTCTGCCTCTCCTGCACCCCTGAAGCCAAATCTTCTGGTGCTGTTTGTGCCTTTCTTGACCTCCAGCGACCTCCAGTGTGGCTCAGCCTTCATTGCTGGCCTCCAGAGTGGCCCGGCCTTCATCACCAAACTCTATGGCAGCCCTGTACATCTAGTCTTCCTTTTAGTCACTAGCCCAAGTGACATCAGCCATCTGTCTTGCCTTCCAGTTGCCCCCCAAGAGGATTTGGCCATCTGTCCTGTCTTCCAGTCATCCTCCTGAGCAACTTCACCCTTCTGTGAAGCCCCCATGCCAGCTGCCTGAGGCCTTATGCTTCATCCCCTTGTTTTGCACCAAGGGCACTTGCCCTTTGGGTTCATCTACTGCTACTCTCTTGATTACTTTCTCTCTGTACCAATTTTATGAAACACAAATCTATTTTGTATTCATGAATACTTCATCAGTTATTAATAAACATAATTAATCCTTAATTAAACTTCCAGAGAGCATGTATTCTTTAGGTTTTACATGAATTTCTTACTGAGAAAAAAACATTTACAATCATACAAATAAAGTCTAATGCTACATAAAACAGGAGTAACACAAAAAATTTGAATTAGTTCCATTTTTTCTTAAGGAAAAGTCAAAAAGGGGGTTGTTTAAGGTGTTTCTACTGCTCTAAAATGTAAAGATCTGTCAAATTTGACCTTTACATTATGTAATGGTTAAGAATTACCAGAGCACCATACAATGTAAATTATTGTCATTATATAGTTAACAGGACATATGGATACAGGGGTATTGTTTTTTGTCTTTGTACAGCTAGAGATAGCTTCTGAATCAGAGGTTATCATTATTTTTCTGTTAGACCAACTCATTTTAATTTTCCCTACCTCTCAAAGTCACAAGCTTCCCCTGCTTCCAAAATGTATCAAAAAGAGTTTGCTGCCTTGACAACACAATAAAAGCAGAATGTGTATCACAGGTTTCCCTAACATGTCTTTAAAACACACACTTTATAACACTGTTATGCATTACAATGCAATTGGACACCTTCCATTATCGCACCCTGTTACCTTAAGCTATTGCCAATGAAAAAGAAAAACAAAATTTCAGCATTAGAGGGAAATTACATATTTGATTTATCTTATTTTTATTATTTCTAGTCATGCAGATTTTGATAGATGCTGGAGAAAATGGGATATTTTTGTCCCTTACCAGTGCAGACTTAGGCTAGGATGATCAACAATGGATTTAATTTTGAGTTTGGGCCATTGCAGGCAGTCCTGGATGTAGAAATTCTTGATCATACACAATGGAAGGTGAGATCAATGTTTAAACTGCATGCTCAAGTGAGGGTAAGGATATTAAGTCATACCACCTTTCTCATGTGAGCAGGTCATTAGAGTAAGTGATGTCCTGTCTGATAGGGGCACAGCAGAAAACAGCACCAGGAAGATATGATTAGCTCTGTGTCATTCAAAATCTGAGTTAATAATATGTTCAACAAAGTGGCAAGAGGTTTATGTATCCTGTGTGTTGATAATGGGTATGGGAAAAGAACAGGCATGTACTCTTCTAAGCGATTGGTCAGGTGGTTTTGTGGTCCAGAAAATGAGGCTTTAAATATCTTCTGACTTCTACAACTGCAATATTTTAAATCAGCATCAATTAATGTTTAGAATTTCCCCTCGATCAAATCAAAGTATTTGTAGAAGTATGGTTTGATGGGAAAATGTGTATGATGAGACAATGAGGCAAAAATGTTCTGATCGATCGGCTACAAGCGATACTGTGTGAATTAAATTACACACATGAGAAAATCTAAGTTTAAATTCTGAAAGCACATGCCCTCCTGATTGAAACTTCAAGGAAACCAAGACAAGTTGTTACATCAATGCCACAACAAGAACATAGATTAGACATTCCACCAAAATGTATTTCTGCCATAGAAATGTCTTTGATGATCAAATAGGTGCAAAATAATTTTATCAATGCCTTTACAGCTGAGGCCAAGTATCCTAGACATGAGTTCATTAACCTTCATTTTAAAGTTTGTTAAACATGTGGTAGATGTCAGTCAAGGAAGTCAAGGCCCACTGTAAAGGAGTGTAGATATTTAATCATTTATACAAACAGGTCAAAGCATCCACGTAATCAGAGGAAAGGTGGCATTTAAATGGAAAATGACAGTACAGCTCAGCTTATTGCAATCATGTGGGCACCCCTACAGAGTAGAGTGCAACAGGCCAATTGAAGGATTGATATGTGATCTGCAGTAACATCGAGGACCTCAAATGAAAGAGAACAACAAATTAGACCAAATGTTAATGACAGCATTGAAAATTCGTAAACTTAAGTGGGCCTCATGTGTAGTGGAGGTGAAAGAGCAAGGAAGCAGATGAAAGAGCTCAAAAGGCGATTTCAAGTGAAGCAATTAAAAAAAGAGAGACACTATAGTGGGCAACCGCCCCATGGAATTATGAACACATAGTCAAACACATAAGAGAAGGAGAAAAAATGCAGATAATACTTGTTGAAACTGTCATCTTTAAGTGGAGCCTTTAGATGATGTTAATTTAGCAAAGATTACAAGGATAAGCGTAGGTTATTATCTTATCAGGTTATCATGGTGAGTTGAGGATTTGACACATGCTTTCTTTATTTGAAAGAGATCCAGCAAACACAGAAAGCAGTTAAATGAGCACAGAACTCAAGGAGTTTTTCATTTGTAATACAGAATGCTACTGGATGATAACTGGAAATTATTGTGACAGAAATGAGAATCTTCAGACTAAAGACAGCAATTATGCCATTGCTATATTGAGTTGCTATTAAAAATAAAGTAAAAGAATGCAATGAATAAGTGGAGAAGTAGCTGTGACATATGACAAGATCACAGCAGACTCTTTCAATATGCAGCACAGTTTAAAATGGAGACTTGTAACACAGTGACAAAGAGAACAAACAATTAACTAAATCCATATAATACAGATTTTCATAGTGACTTTTTAGGCAACAATATTACAGATGCTTACAGAAGTAGTCTTTGTGAATGCATGCACACACACTGCTTTAATTATTGTGAAATCTCTTTCAGTCTAACTTTCTGATGAAATCAAACTGGATAATTTACACATATTCATTCTTTGTCATCTGTGGTGTGCACTATGGTGCATTAGCAGACTGTGTAAAGTTTAAGCTGCACACATGATGCAATATTTCACTGAAAAAATCTTCTTCCAGAAAACATAAATACAGCATTAATGTATTGATTTTCCACTCTTGTTTACAGCAGATGCCAAACACCTCAGGGTGTAATGATCCTGTGGAGGGGTAGAATACACAAGCACACACACATACACACTCTATAATCTTGTTTCTTCCACCTTCAGCCGATAAGTCACATTTTTGATTCACCATGACCTCAGTAAAAAATGTGTCACAGCACTGATACCCTGGATAGCCTAAACAATCGCAAAGTGCAAATGCCTCGGGCCTATTGAGGAGCCTATTTATGACATGCCAAACATGTTATGGTCACATCCAATTTTCATGAACGAGACGTGTGGGGACTTCAAATGAAGGACAGCTAGGCCATCTAGTGGCCCACGATGGGAAAGGACATATTTGGAAGCGCTCGAAAACGGGTTATACCTATCATTTATTAACGAGGACGTTGATGGATTCATTTGTAGCCAAGTAGGAACACCTGTCTGCCTCTCACAAAACCATAAACCAGCATTGGGTACTGCCTGTCGAGAAAGAGCACGTTAACGCATCAACAAAACACAAACACTTCGATATGAAAGCGTTAAATTATTAACCAAAAATTTGTCTGAACAGTGGAAACAAATAAGTGTCTTAATCTGGGCTCTTTACACATGTTCCATAGTTAGTCTGAGTCCCCGGGACACCGTGTGAATTATGTGTGTGTGATTTCATGTTACACATATTTCTTCAATTCAAGTGCTGTGATTTTCTTTTTCTCTTTTCTCTTTTGTTCCATTTCTACTTTGCCCAACATGCCTAGAGACACACAAACAGTAGCAATTTTACGCACACACAGAGAGAGAGAATCAGCCAGGGGCCACCAAGTAGGCCTATCTCATCAGATTATTTTCTGACACCTGCAGCGCAGTCGCAACTTCACAGAGAGGATGACGGACTCCGACTGAAGATGCTCTCACCAAGGGGCGGCTGAATTATCGCTAAAAAGCAGAGAGCCCACTGGTCTCCTCAGATGTGTCACAACATGTTGTATGCTCTAAAGGATTGGAAAATTTCAAGTAAGATATCTGGAATCTTAAAGAGTAAGAAGGAATTTCGGTCATAGGGCTGCTTCAGATGCATTTTACCTAGGAAGCAGGCACTTTCTCAACTTGGATATACTTGGAATTTTACCGATGGATTTCTTTAACGATTCTAATTTTTCTCTCGGAGACACTAATTCAACAACAACAGGTAGGTTGAGCAACAAGTGCACATTGAATCTAATATCTAATGTATAAGCATAATAACTGCATTCATGTTTTATCGGGTTTTCGTTTTTATTTTCTCTTTTAGTTTTTTTCTGTCACCCAAAGTTGTCTTGTGTCCTCTCTCTCTCTCTCTCTCTCTCTCTCTCTCTCTCTCTCTCTCTCTCTCTCTCTCTCTCTCTCTCTCTCTCTCTCTCTCTCTCTCTCTCCCATAGTCTGCTGCACAAAGTCAGGCTGCAGTGAATTCCTTTCAATAAATATGCTCGATGACCAATGTGAATTGCGACTTAATTTCTTAATTTTAACTTTGCCACTGCTAAAGGCTATTGCCTATTACAATTTCTACTTCGTGACTAATGCATGCTGTTTTAGTGTTAACAATGATAAAGTTATTGACTGATTGGTAAGTTTAAAAAAAAAAAGTTTCTTTAATATACATTTTTTAAAGACATTTATGTGACTTTGTTGTCCACCTTTTTGTGTTTAAATTTACACATTATGTAATCACATCAAGCATTTAAGGTATTGAATCATTACACAGAGCATTGACAAATCGTTTGCCCCCATCTTTGATTTGTGTAATGTTGAAAGAACCAACATACACATATGCACACACACACACACACACACAGACACCCCCCCCCCCCCACACACACACACACAATTGACATCAATAATCCATACTTAATAACCCCCTAACCCAGGTATATCATATCATAAAGCATAAGTCAATACAACAATCAACACATAATGACAGGCAGGATATCACTTAATATTTGTCTTCTATATTTAACTGCTGCTCCCTCTTTATCTTGTCTCCAGCTGTAGATGGGACACTTCTTGGCAGTGCCATCCTCCCTGTCATCTTTGGCATCATCTGCTTTCTGGGTATCATGGGGAATTGCATTGTCATCTACACCATCATGAAGAAAACCAAGTGCCGTGCCAAACAAACTGTTCCAGACATCTTTATCTTAAATTTGTCAATTGTTGATCTCCTGTTTCTACTTGGGATGCCATTCCTAATCCACCAGTTGCTGGGCAACGGTACCTGGCACTTTGGAGCTGTAATGTGTACTGTCATCACTGCGCTTGACTCCAATAGCCAGATCGTCAGTACATACATCCTCACTGCAATGACCCTTGATCGTTACTTGGCTACGGTCCATCCCATCCGCTTCAACTACATCCGCACACCCTGTGTGGCTGCGTTGGTAATTGGCCTGGTGTGGGGTCTGTCCCTGCTCACCATCATCCCTGTGTGGATGTACGCAGGCCTGATGCCACTTCCAGATGGCCTGGTGGCCTGTGCTCTACTTCTGCCTGACCCGGTGACTGACACATACTGGTTTACACTTTATCAGTTCTTCTTAGCATTTGCTATACCTTTATCCATCATCTGCCTGGTGTTCTTCAAGATCCTCCAGCACATGTCCACCAGTGTGGCACCATTGCCTCCACGGAGTTTGAGGGTGCGTACCAGGAAGGTGACCCGAATGGCAGTAGCTATCTGCTTGGCTTTTTTCATCTGTTGGGCCCCTTACTACATTCTCCAGCTGGTCCACCTTGGAGTGCACAAGCCAAGCCTGGCTTTCTCCTATGCCTACAATATAGCCATTAGCATGGGTTATGCTAACAGCTGCATCAACCCATTCCTTTACATTATCCTCAGTGAGACCTTCAAGAGGCTCTTCCTCAGAGCGGTACGCCCAGTTAATAGAAAGTTTCGTGTGAACCCGAGCACCACAGATGGCGGAAGTATGAGTGTGAGAATGGTACCTGAAGGGGCTCAGCAGGAGCCAGCCTCTGGGGAGATGATACCCTCCAATGTGGCTTCACAGTGAATAATCAACAAATAAGTATCAAAATATCTTCATCACTGTGTATCTGTGTAACTGATAAGCACTATGAATGGAACTTGAATTTGCACATGTATAACCAAGAGAAAATGTAGTTTGTAAATTCCTAAAGTTCTTGAGTCAATCATGTCTTTCAATCCTGAGTTGTTTCTCTTTTTTAAAAAGATTGGCAAACGACTGCACTACTGGCTTGTGTTTAAGACCAGTGAAAAACTGATGCATCGTTTCTCAATATGTGTGTGTTTGGATTGAATACACAGACAATTTCAACTTGCTTCTTTCAATTAACATTTTGTTTTGTTATTTTCCTCCTTTCTGCTGAATTCTCTAGACATTCTTCAAGTGGATTGATACAGCTTGTGTGCATACACATCTTCAATACAAGTCATCCATCTTTTTTCTTTTTTCTAATGTATTTTAATGTAAAACTGAATGCATCTCAAGCTAATGGTGTAACAGCAGCTAAATGGCAACAAGTGGAGTAAATGTCATAAAATAATTGCAGCTCAGGGCAGCAATTAAACTTTAACATCATAGTAAATATTGCATTGTGAATATACACACTTAAACACACACATTATTTATCCAATGCAAAGGGACTCTGTAGGACATAAAGATTTTGGCATGTTACAATAGGAAAAAGCACAACTGTTATAAATGAATGATGGCTGAATTCCATTTAGCTGCTTTGTTTTCAGGATCCTGGTAGTGTGCACACTGGCTCACACTGGCACACTGTCATGACTTACTGACACTTGAATAGAACTGAGCTGCTGTTAATGTTATTTGTAACCCGTGTGCAAAGACATGTTGTCTTTCCTATATGCCAAGACAAAATGTCTTCAGTGAAAAGTGCATATCCACACAAATCCAACCTGCTCATTATTTGTGAAAGCTTGGATTTTCATTCATCTCCTGCAGTATAGCGACAAAAACTGGTCTTGTAATTGTGCAGAGTGACACACTAAAGTAAATGAGACAGCATCTGCTCTCATTAGAGAAAACAGTTAAAAGCAGCTGTTAACAGCCCTCATTAAACAAAAACCAAAAACAATCACGTCCACTCCTTACATGATACATGTTTTTGAGAAGATTGGTTTAAACTGATTTTCTGTAAGGATTTTACATCTCCAAACATCCCAAAGTTGTTGTATTTCCTCCTGAATAACCTATTGAATAAATAAAATGGTTATTTTTCAGGCAGTGAAAGTTGCAGCATTTACTGTGACAATATTGATTCAGTCTGAAATGCAAAGCCAAGAATATAAATGTAGGGCTGGGTTGTGGATGAGCCTATGTCAAATCTATCTATAAGACTTGTAATTATGAGATGTTGTTAATCTTGTCCTATTGATATTATATACAGTTATGATGTTAGAATGATATTTGGTAAGGGTTATTAATGTCAATATAAATTGTCATTGATTATGTAACTCAGGGTTTCTCAACCTTTTCTGGTCCTTGTCCTAGTTTTCAGGGTCCCAAAATATCTTTGATGCCATCAACTGTCAAATTTAGAAAGGCTTACTTTTGAATTGTATTTTTAAGAGAACAGAGGAAATTCTTATTGGTACATTGATTTTTAAGACTAACCTATTGTTAGTCTTAGAAACCCATTACCCTACCGGCTTGTCCATCGATACCATGTGGGGTCCCCATCAAGGATGAGAGACTCTGTAACTGTTGTTTTCTTTCAAAAGTGTCTGTCAAAAATTTGCAATTTTGCTTAATCGTTAATGAAAAATAAGTTGTGGGGCTCTCTATATGTAGTGATGTGAACTTTTTTGTTTTTAAAGATAATTTTTGGGGCATTTTGCCTTCAATTGACAAATAGTGTAAAGGCAGGAAGGATGGGGAGAAAGAGAGGGGAATGACATGCTATGCAGGTTCCCCAGCCGGGAGACGAACCGTGGATAATGCAGTTATGTAGTATCATAAAACAATATGTAAAAGACATATTTAAAATTTGTATCAAACTATCAAACTGGACATACTTGTACTGTGGTTGTTGTTCTTTTTGTTATTGTTTTGTTTGACTTTTAACTTATGTAAAGCACATTTGGTCCTCAGACATTCAAAGTTAGTGTATTTTGAATATCATTAACCAAAACAAAAAAAGAAATGGTGTTTTAAGCAAAAAATGTACTGAAATCTTTGCTGGAGCCCAGGACTCATTTCCATAGATGCCTCATACAGTCTGAAAAGCATAATTCAAATCTTCCAGGTTTGTTATTTGATTTCATCAATAAATGTTTCTTTATATATTTGTCATTCTTTATTCTTACAAACAAAGAGGGAATTTGCCATTTCTTGGACTGTGAGTGGGCAGTGTTTGGAACAACATGGTTCCATGGGATGTTTCAAAGTTATGGTAACTTCAGTAAAGACATCATTGGATATTGCGTGTATGTACATGGCACTTCATCATCACTGGACAACTGAGGAGCAGTGAGAGAGAACAGATATTGAGTGAGAGGGCCACAGTTATGAGATAATTAAAAATCGTACACAATCAGTTTTGTATTGACTCTATGTGGATTCACGTACAAGTCTGATGGACAGAAAAGCAAAGAAGCTTGTGTCTTTCTTCCCTGCTGGTCACACAATTTAGGATTTAATTAATGTGTCCATATGGTTTGTAGTATTGTTGTGCAGTACTTGAGAGGCTTTGCAGATGAGAGGTGCATACTGCTTTATCCAAATGAAAAGAGAGATATAAGTGATCCAACAAAAAAATGTGTTATGCGGTTGACAAAGTTATCATATATATTGCAGCAGTAAAATTACATAAACTGTGCATTTCTCATAACAGACACTAAACAATTTTATAGAAAATATGTTTTGCTGGGCTGAGCTTAGAGGAGTCTACAAAGGTAATGACTGGAGACTTTGTTTTGAGTCATTTGTTAATATAGATACTTGTATAATACAATCTATTAACAATCTCTGTGGCTGTGGCACAGTGCTGCTTTGAACTAAATGCTATTACAATGTGGTATTGCAATGTGCACAATCTTAATTTAGCATGTTAGGATGCTAACATTTGCTATTTCACACTAAAGGCACAGTATAGCTGAGCGTGATGGAATGCCATCAGTTTTGCAGGTATTTGGTCAGTAACTAAAGTATGGGATAAATTAAAATGCTGATGGCACATATGCAATTTTGTGATCTATGGTTTATAGAAAAAAAAGATCATTATAGCTTCTCATTTAATACAGATGTTGTACTGTATTTCAAAGCAAGCAGGGGTGCCTTTTCTTTTCATGTCTACTTATGTGCGCTCAGCCTCAAGACATCTAATATCATCCAAATATAGGCTGCAATTACATAAGATGAAACTTTAATGTCAGATTCCTTTCAAATGTGGAACATTTCACACAGAAAAACACACTCACATACAAAATAATACATTTGTGTATTCCAGTACAACACAATTTTAGAAAAAGAAGCTGTCTAACCTTAATCATTTATTTCCTAGTGAAGACCTATTAAGTCTAACCTGTGAGACTCATTCACTCACATTTTCCTGTGTCAGTCAGGAAGTCCAGATAAGATCAATTATGGCTTTATCACATTCAAGTAGAGTCCAGTCATCAATAAAAGTCTTCTAAACTGTAAGTTATATAGTTATACCTGCTGTGCTGACAATTCAAATATTTTATAGAAAGATTTATAGTCAATAAACTCAGACCTCCCAAAACCCAGACTGTACTGTAAGATATGTAGTTATTGGTTTCCATAAAATCCAATGTTGGACCAGTAATTTACTGACATTTAAAAAAAAAAAAAAAAATGTCCAAAAAAACTTGAGTTGGAAGTTTGATGCGTGCCTGTTGAGGTTTTGAGCTAGGCACTGTCATTAATAAATGATATAGAGTTTAGGCATTTCCATGGTTTTATTCAATTGTGTTCATCAAACTTGAACATATTGAAGAATCCGACCAGCATCATTTGAAAATGCTAAGTGGCTCCAAGCAATTCATTTTAGCATTTTTTATCTTGGTGTTGTGAGCCATGTAAGCACTTTAAAAAAATATTTGTGTCATTGAATCTGGAATTTAAATTAGTTTAAAATGGATACCATGCTGTTGAATACAAACTGTGGGAATAACATTACATTAGCTGGCTAATGGGCATCCGGGGTTTGCTGTTCAGATGTTCAGTCTGGCTAACGCCTAACAGTAGAGCCTGCAGTGTAGCTTGCAGTTTTGGCTTTGGCTTATTCACTGTCCACACTTTCTTTTTGGCTTTGTATAAGCAAAGTAATGTTATTAATTTAATATAATTTCAGCTGTCAGAGTTGCTTCACTGCAGTTTTCCGGGTTCTTTCTTTGATTTTAGTAAATAGTAAATCGTGCATATTAGCTGGTTGTTAAAGTTGAAGTGAAGCTATTTTGCTGAATCACAGAATAGCCAAATCTCTTAGTAGACTGAACAGAGTGTAAATACCTAACTGAAATTATGTTTCAAGTCATATTAGACGAGTAATGAATGTTTGTCACTAATATACTAAAAGATCATCACTGTGTTTGGAGAGAGACCAAGCTGTTTGCAGCTAAATGACCTCAATATAGTGATGCCTATCAAAGACAGAGAGCTAATTCATTTAGAGGTTTAATAATAGAGGACCTAACACTGAGCCATGTGGAACACCCATTGTACACTTGATGTTAAATTCCATCCATCCATCCTGCATGAAAGATATCCATCCCAGTGCTTTAGCCTAGCGTATGGCTAGACTTTTTTGTATGTTGCCTGGTTACCATCAGACATGGACATTGCAGCATGTTTAAGATGTTTGTTTAAATTAATTTATTTGTATTAAACTTTTTGTACAGTAGTTGTAACTTAAGGTGCTGTACTTGTACACATTAGAAGAACAAAAAAAATAGATTAAATGTATTGCACCTGATTTTGGGTGCAGACTATATGGTGCTGTTGTAAAAAGGGTTGAGTTTAGGCTATTTTTTGTATATGTTTTATAAATTGTTTCACTTAAATGGGCGGCCCAAAGAGCTTGCACAATATGTTTTCATCTGCTTTATTTATTTTCTGAGAAACTTTTAGTGGGATGGTAATAACTTATTTTGTATGCAAGCGTCAGAGATTGAAAGCCCTACATATTAGTACATACATACAAAGGTCATAGCTTTGACGAATGCTTCCGACTTGGATCAGAAGCAATTAAGAAAGGAGTCATAAGCGGTGTGCCACTGCCAGTAGACACTGAGTCATTTGAGGATGTTGAAGGGGTGCTTGAAGCAAGAAGAATGAAAAGATTGAGAGAAGGCAAAAAAAGATTGTAAGTTGATTTGTTTGACTTTTAGAGGAGAAGTACAAGGAAGAGTGTGTCTGGATTATGTTTGCTACATGGCAAGGCTATATGAGAGGGCTCCTCTGAGGTGTTTTTGCTGTCTGGACATAAGATAAGATATTCCTTTATTAGTCCCACAATGGGGAAATTTGCAATGTTGACATATTGCTGCATGTGTAAAGGAGTCATACAATTTGGCAGATGTGGTAAGGACAATTGCAAAATGGAGGAGTATAAAGAGCAAGCAAAGTGCCTGCACTGTGAGAGGAACCAGCACAGTGTAAAGTCAGAGTAAAATCAGAGCAGAAATGAGGCTGTCAGAGAAGGAATGGAGCTTAACAAAATATCTGCATTGACAAGTAAGCCTTTTTGGCATTAATTGCCATGATTATCAACTGTGCTGTCAAAATAAAGGGAAAATCAGAAAGGATTAAGATGGTGTTGGATGGTGCCAGGAGATTCTTGAATGTTGTGGACATTTCTGGAGAGGAGCTGGGTGTAACACTGACGGAGGAATTTGTACCAAATCAGGCAGTTGGGTCTGAGTTATAGAAAAGAAAATGTTGTGAATTGAGGCAATTTGGGTTGAACACTGTATCTGATAAAGTCCAGTAGTTTGTGGTAGTGCACTGAAAGTTGTTTGCTAACCACCAATAAACACCAAAAGAAAAAGAGGAGGAAGGAGAAATTTTAAAGGAATGGACTGGCAGGAAAATAGGGTCCATACAATTGCAGTCTGGTAATATTTTCTATAATATGGCAATGGCACACGACTATCCAATCCATTCCAATTCAACTTTATTTGTTCAGCACTTTAAAACAACCACAGTGGAACACAGTGCTGTACAGAAGAACAAATAAAATACATAAATAAAAGAAATAACAGCTCACATGAGGCATAAAACTAATAAAATACATATAAAATAAATTAAAAGACATAAAACATGAGTACAAATAATAGCCATAAAATAAAAACAATCAAATCAAATCAAATCAAATCAAATCAAATGAAATCAAATAAATAAAGTAAATGTCTTACTAAGTTTCAAAGGCCAAGGAGAAAAGATGGGTTTTAAGAAGAGATTTAAAAACAGACAGAGAAGAGGCCTATCTAATGTGCTGAGGCAGATCATTCCATAATTTTGGAGCCGCTTAGTTTTTGGCACACTCAGGAGCAGCTGACCAGCTGACCTGAGAGGGCAGGTGGTCAGGGCAAGAACACTGAGAGAATTAAAAACAGATAAAATAATTAAAAAATGGATCCTAAAATGTATGGGCAACCAGTGGAGTGAGACTAAAATGGGGGAAATGTGCTCGTGTTTACGTTTGCCAGTTAAAGAATGTGCAGTGGCATTTTGTACCATCTGGAGACGGGTAGGGTTAGGGTTAGGGTTAGGGTTAAGGTAGGGGATAGCAATAGCTGCTTACATTTATAATGACTTTTATAGACAGTTGCTATTCCTCCTCCTCGGCCCGACCTCTGCAGGGAGTTAAGATAGCAGTAGTCATGGGGTAAATGTTCAAAAGACTAGAATAAAGACACCTCTATTTTGAAAATCAAAATATTTAATGATTAAAAAAAACCAAATGTGTCAAATAGAGTTTGTAACTTAGTTAAGAAATGAATTTGTTTGAAATCTGATGTCTCACAGAGTCAAAGTATTTTCTTAAGGCTCTCCTGATATAATATATATATTTATATATATACATATGATAATGTGAATTACCACTTTTTCATGAGACCTGTCTGGAGTAAGGTTTCTCTGTGTTTGCAGCAACATGTACACAGACAGAAATCATACACATAGACATACACAACCAGAAAAAATGGGAAAATAGAGGTATTAGTCTTCACCATCCATACATCTCTCAGAACGTTGCATAATAGTGTGGAGTGCTGTTCAAGTAATAGTTATGGGCATATTTAGTGACCCATGAGTGTTGGGTCTACTTGAAGAGTGTTTCACACTCAATCTCTGACATCCAGAAGCAGATGAGAGTGTGTACTTGTGTGTAGGCATGACACTGTGCATGTGTGCATGTTTTACTTAAACACCTTTGCAAGAATCACATCTGTACATTTCGCAATCTGGAGCTACAGTATAAAGGTTTAAAGTAATTAGTCTGACAGAGGTGTTACATTTGGTGCCATTTAATATTTCCATTCAGTATTTCCAGTCTGGCAGCAGAATGTGCAGTGTTAGGGTAAATAAATATGTTGGCACCCACTGTCAGTAAATATGCTTGTACAAGACATACACTTTGTAGCCTACCTTATGAAATCCAAAGCTTACGGGTTTATGTGAACCAAAAATGGTGCTCTCTGGGTTGTTATGTTCAAGTCATTTCTGCAACTCGAATTATCTCATTCCTTGATCTCCCTGACATCATCACCAGCCTTCACTTGCAGTCATGCCATGTAGGATTATTCATGGAGTATTTTAACTTAAGCACAGAAGTGTAATGCTATAGCTCCATTCAGTCTAGGGGATTTTATAATGATTGTGACAAAAACTGCATTTTCCTCAAAGCCTCCCTCCACTCAAAAATGTGTTTTGTTTGGTGTTACTTGACCTTGAAGTTTCATCTTCACTATCCAGAATGATGTATGTGCAGAGTAAGGTGTTTACTTAAAAGCATGATCTGTGATTCCTGGGGGTAATATCTTGCTCTTTAGCACCTCAATGCTCCATAATGTTCACTAGCTAGTCACTAACTGTGGCTGTTTGCCAATTGGTGCTGAGCAGGTAGTGCACAGTGGGTCGCTATAGCTTTTGCTCTGACAACAGCTGCCTGTTGTGGCTGTAAACGACATAACGAGAGTGGTGAGAGTGTACCAAAGCAGTAAAGTTGCAGACAGACAACTAATGAACTGAAACTTGTTATGAAATAAATCCAAAGGGAGCTGCTGCTGTTGCTGATAATTCTCTGTAGGTTAATCACTATGAGTGACGCCTCTGACAAAACAAATTGTCATTTGAATGAAGAATTTTACACCTTTGGTTTGGGAGTTAAAAATATACAGCAGCCAAAGACTATCTCTGTGGGGGTTGCACATTGTAAGCACAGAGATCTAGCTTCATTCAGCTGAATCAGCTAATTGGAATCAACTAGAGATATAAAAGAATGACTCATGGGTTATTTGTTCTTTGCTATTTACACATAAAACCTTCAACAATGTAAATATAAGAGGAAGATATGGAGAAAGAGCATGATATTCTGAGAGGCAAGGCTCAAGACACACTGCTGGTATCGCAAAGACCACATCACCTCCATCATCCCTACCAGCCAAATCCTCTTATAGCCTTTGTCATTTGCTTAATCCCTGGTACTCAGCAGGAGAAACAGAGGATGTGATGCAACTTGTGAGGCCATTCTCAAGCACTCAATCATTAAAGGATGAGAATACTGCAAACGTAACAAAGATATGCATCGTTTTGCAATTATGTATAGTATTAAAAAAGCCATTTCATGCTTGCCCATTCCTTTTGAGGGACATGGCTAACTGAAGCAACTCAAAGCAACATATGAATGAAGTCATTATAAGCATCGGTACTCTTGTAAGCCTTCAGGGATGGTTGATGGATTATGGAGAACACATTCATTACATATTCAAACTCATTGAGGTGGGCCAGCAGGTATCAATAGAGAAAATCCTCTTGCTATCTTTCTCTGCAGTTTCTCCTCACTGACTAGGGGAGGGAGTGCAGCAACAGGCGATGATAAGCAGCAGTTCTTGACATCAAATAGAAAGATCCAAAATGAACTTTCTTAAAAAATTAGTATATTCTGTAACTCAACCAAGAAGGTTACATTTGTTTTTGTTACAATGGGTCCCATCAATTTGGGCCGACCATACCCAGAAACCAGGCTCTTACCTTTTGATGACCAATCCTCACCTGAACAGAGCCAGACTAATTATTATACACATGAGCGTATCAGATGATGGTCATCCTGTGTCTTCCAAATGTGACGGGTTCCATCGTTTACATCCTAGCTCTTCCCATGTGAAAAATGCTCATTACAATTTCTCTTAACCCAAGGGAACTTATTTAAATTGCTTGTTGTGTCCAATAAACAGTCCAAAACTTGAAGAGATTCAATTTACTATTACTTATGAGATAGTGTGAAATTGTAAAATCGTCACATTGGTGTAGCTGAAATGAGCAAGTGCTTGATTGATTATTTAATTGTCAGCTCATTTTCTGTTGAATGCCACAATTAATCAATTACATACATTATGTATGGTCACACTAAAACTCACTGGTAGCTTTTTTCTTCTTTGTTGCTTGTAATTTGCTGAATAATGTCTCTTAAACTCATTTCCTTAAATATATTTGAATTAGACTGTTGCATTGCTGATAAGATATTCCAATGTACATTTTTGTATTATGCAATTTATAATCAAGTAGATAAGTTGATGAGAGAAACGCCATTGTCATAAATAATATCTCTTTATTTGTCATACTGAAAAATGGAACAATATACCATCACGTACAGAAGACTACTCAGGCAGAAAACATTGCAAGAGAGTCAATTGAATACCATCACATCTTATTCCCAAATCACTACACCCAATAGGTTGAATGTCAAAGATGATTAGCTTACTTGTTCTCTCTCTCTCTTTCTCTCTCCAACACACACACACACACACACACACACACACACACACACACACACACACACACACACACACACACACACACACACACACATAGTTCTGTCTGTGTATATCTATAAATATATACACATATTTTATTTTAATAAAATGTAGAAAAATTGAATATAAAAACATCTTCAACCCACATTTCATCAATAAATTGTGTTAACATCGAAGTGCTCAGTTTGGCAGAGTAAACATTGTGTGTATGCATCCATATGTGGATTTAGCCATGTTAAGAAAAAAACAAAACAGAAACAAAGGAAGATTTATTATGCATTACAGACTTTGTGTCCCTATTTAAACTCTACATCCTTCGACCTCTTAAATACATTGAAATCGACTGCTTCCTTCTCAGAGAAAAACCTAACACAAGTGAATTTCTTTCTTTCCACATCATGATTACCTGCTTTTATCTAAACGGCAGGAAACAAACTGAACTTGGATCTGGTGTTTTAGACTAGATGCAAGATGGAAATGGCCACCATTTATTTTGATTTGTAAATAAGCCTACAACTACGTGTTCAGAATCATCATCATTATAACATACAGATAGCATACAGTCTTCAAAGAGAGTTTCTCATTCTCTATCATTGTCACAATTTGATTATGGACAACACCATAGAGAGGCTGCATGAATGCTTGCATTTGTTTGTTTAGTACAAAGTCACAGCTATCATTTTGCCACCCTTCTTTGAAGGGAACTTGGCTGTTAAGAGCACAAATCTCCAGCTACAGTGTGTCATTAAAAAAAAATCTGTGCGGTTATAGTGATTTCAGCCTATGGGAATCCATGTATAAGATTTGGTAGGCCTCTTGACATTTCAAGGAGAAAAACTAAGAATCTAACTTTTTGGGTAAATGGTGCATTTAGTATTGCTGTATGTGTGTGTATATTTATTTCTGCACACACCTGCTCAAAGATCTATCCGCATGTCAATGTCCATTAGTTATCCATTAGTGTGGGTGCAAAGGACCCACATGAGTTTTGTTGCTGAGTCACTTAACCCTCCTGTTGTTCTCGAGTCAAAGAAGGAAGGAAGGAAGGGAGGAAGAAGGAAGGAAGGAAGGAAGGAAGGAAGGAAGGAAAGGAGGGAGGAAGGAAAGGAGCAAGGAAGGAAGGGAGGAAGAAGGAAGAAGGAAGGGAGGAAGTAAGGGAGGAAGGGAGGAAGGAAGTAAGGGAAGGAGGAAGAAAGGAAGGAAGGAAAGGAGGGAGGAAGGAAAGGAGCAAGGAAGGAAGGAGGGAAGGAAAGAAAGAGAGAAGGAGGGAAGGAAAGGAGGGAGGAAGGAAAGGAGCAAGGAAGGAAGGGAGGAAGAAGGAAGAAGGAAGGAAGGAAGGGAGGAAGAGGGAAGGAAGTAAGGGAGGAAGGGAGGACGGACGTAAGGGAAGGAGGAAGAAAGGAAGGAAGGAAAGGAGGGAGGAAGGAAAGGAGCAAGGAAGGAAGGAGGGAAGGAAAGAAAGAGAGAAGGAGGGAAGGAAAGGAGGGAGGAAGGACACACAGAAGGGAGGAGAGGAAAGAAGGAAAACAGGAAGGGAGGAAGGAAGGAAAGAAGGACAGAGGAAAGAAGGAAGGGAGGAAGAAGGAAGGAAGGAAGGACGGAAGGAAAGAAGGAAGGGAGGAAGGTAGGAAAGAAGGAAGAAAGAAAGGAAGGAAAGAAGGAGGGAGGGAGGAAGGAAGGAAGAAAGGAAGGAAATAAGGAAAGAAGGAGGGAAGGAGGGAAGAAAGGGGGAAGGAAAGAAGGAGGAAGAAAGGGAAGAGGGACAAAGGAAAAGAGGAAGGGGGGAACAGTCAAAACAGGGGGGGTCAATTTGACCCGGGAGGACGACATGAAGGTTAAAACTAGCTAAAAAAGCTCACAGACAGCAGGTGTTAGTAAAAACAAACAACTTGTGTGTTCTTGTGAGTGTATGTGAGTCAACAGATGCTGTGCTCATTCCAGTGTGAAAATAGAAAGATAAAAAAAAGATAAACCACCCAAAGAACAAAGCACAGATTGAGAATGTATCAGTGTGTCAATGATTAAAATCACAACTGAACTATAGCAGCAGCAAAATTAATTACTTGTCAACATAACCTTTTCAGCTTGGGGCATGATAAAAGTAGAAGCAATAAGCAATTTAAAAAACAAACAAAAACAATCACCCTGCTCTGCAAAGTGACTTGAAGGACACAACTGTAGGACATAGTAGGGGAAATCTCATGTTTTCAAGAAAATGTTTGGGCTTTTTAAATTTTTGGGCACGGCGAAGCACTAAAAAACAAAGATAAAGATAAACAGAATCCAAAGTTTTCCTGTGAGAATTAGAATTTTTGTTTTCTGGACACTCATCACATTGTGGGAATTTTGCCATTAAGTTTCCCTGAACTGGCTAGTAAAGTCTAATTTCATAATTGAAAGCAAAGAGTACAACTTTATTCAAAACATCTCCAAACATGAAAAAATATGGCTACTCCATACTTACCAAACCCTGACCTGTGATATAAAGAATTTCATGTCATGGACTTGAAAGTATAGTTCTCAGGTGAGTCACTGTTGCTAAGAAACAGCAGATTGTATCCTAGGCTTAGACATACTACAATATTAATTCCAGTGTAAATGAAACAATTAAACTGTACATACTTGTGTTCCACATAGAAAACTTGCTTCCTGCAGCCTTAATCCCCTCAGGTTCCTCAATAAAATGTTTCTAGTATAAAGGAGCCCTTTATTTTCAAGCATAACTATGATACTGCCTGGTACCACAACTGCATGTCTAATTCTGTGTAGTGTGAAATGAATCTGAGACATTTTAACAACCTTTGAACAAAACACATTTGCACCAAATAAATGGCACTGTTATTTTGGGAGTTTCTCTACAGTGCAGTTGGTGGTCATGCAAGGGTGACTTCATATTTACACTGAGATGGAAATTATTAAGCCTATTATCAAGCTTTTGACAACAGAGTGCTAAAGCATGCCATACTTATTTTTGAGAATACTGTGTGATACTGATTATACGCATTCAGATGACAGAGTTCAGCTAATGTGATTAAACTTCTGCTCCTTTCTTTAAAGAGACATTTTTCTAATATCTCATGTCACAATTAGAGCTTCCACTAATGATTTTCATTATTATTATTTTCCTGAATAATAGATTAGTTGTTTGGTCTATAAGATGTCAGAAAATGGTGAAAAATGTCAGCCGCTGTTTCAAAAAGCCAAAGATAAAACTTAAAATGTCCTATTTTGTTCTGACCAAAAGTCCACAACTTAAAAACCTTCAGTTTACTGTCATAAACAACTACAGAAGCTAGAAAAAAAATCATATTTAAGAAGCTGGAACCAGAGAGTTTTGGTATTGTTTCTAAAAAATGGCTCAATTCAATTGAAGTAGTTGTCGATCCATTAACTAATTAATCGACTAATCTTTAGATTGCAGGTCTAGATTCAATGATATAAAAATGAGATTTCACTGAACTCCAAAGACATATGGAGGGAACAAAATACTATACTGTGTAAGTTCATCAGAATGCAGAGTGTAGTGTATTAACTGTAAATGCAAAGTCAAACGTATTTGATGATAATTAGAGTTGGGCTTGACATTTAAGATGACAATATTCACTGCAATTTATAATATGGAGAGAAGACTATACAAAAGACAGAGCTTATTCAACGAGTGCCGCTTTCTGCAAGGTTAACGATAAACTAGATTATAATACTCTTAAGTATTAAGTATACTCTGAAGGTTAAGGCTGATACAGTGCTTTTACTTTATGCTTCAATTCTATTATCTCCTGTAAAGTCTCAGCATTAGTGTTCTGGTGTTTATTATCAATGGGAGGTGAGTAGCTGTTCCATGTTAAAGTCAAGCACACTGTGATTATTCTCATTGTACACCTACTCCTCCCAGAAAAAAATGTTTTTAGCAGTATAACTTCAGAGCATCTCATTGCATGTAAAGCTCACATTACATGTCTGCACTGCGCAAATATCAAAGTAAAGGCATACATATGTTATGGGGAATTTTTGAGTGCATGCAACACTGAAAACATCACTGCAGCAGCAAATGAGTTGATCCAGCAGCCCTGTTTTACTCTTGTGCTACTATCTTCTACCACCAGAATTTGAAGTAAGCTTGTAACTGGAAGGTCACCCAATTAATGGAGATGTTGGGGACATCTGGGCCAAGAAATGAAATTATCGTTCCATTCTCCCTTCAGTGCTACATAACTGACCTTGAGGTAAGTGCTTTACTCCAAGTGGCTCTGGTTGAAGCTGCACGGTGGCAAAAAAGAAAGAAATTAAAGGAGAAAAAAAGAATATTGTGAATGTACTGTGCTTTTTCCTAAATGTGAATAATTACTTCAAGATGATGTTGAAAAAGATAGCAAGGTGAAGGTAAGAATCTGCAAAAATAACAATATGAATAACTATAATAATATAATAAGATTCAATTTAGACAACAAAAAATGCCTGCATGTCCCCACATAAAGTAAGCTCTCAGGACATAAACACTGTCATAATTTATAAAATACTCCAAGCAGTAAAGCTGTGAAATAACAAAGTGCACAATAAAACCTTCATTATACCAGATTCACAGAATAGTGGCTAAAGCTGAGTTTTCAGTGATTGGATTGTTAAAACTAGCAATAATTAAGGAAAAAAAACCTCACCCAAAAGCACTAACACACCTTGCATTTTTGTGTTCATTTTGGTGTTTGGTGGCATATTTCTTTTTTGATCACTGTCAAAATAAACAGATAAAACTGTTTGTACACTGCAGGGCTCCAATGTCCACTTATAATATATTGCACCAAGGTGACATTTTGAGCACCACTGCTCTTCATCAAACTGAAGATAGGAGTCTTGACGTCACCTTCAATAAATTAAAAGTGGACACTAGAGCCCTGTAGTGTGCGTTTATCTATTATTCCTACATTCGCTCACTTTCAGCCAAGCACCGGCCCTCTTCGGTTTGGGTATGCATGTATACTCATAGATTTCTGATAACTGGCCAAATGTGTTAATTGTTAGGCTGTAACATACTCATGCTCTCTCTCTTGTTATGCTAATTGCTGCCACCACCTCCACATAACTCACAGCTAAATGCAACTGTTTTATGACTGCTGATAACGTTATGGCAAAGACAAGAATAAATAATTGTTACACAAAAATAGTAGAAGAAAGAAAAGGAGAGACTTCATGGAACACAATTAACATGACTCACTGATGTTATACAGTATAAAAAGTGAAAAACAACCTCTATGGGTGGATATTGCATTTATAATACACTTCACAGTAGACATACGCACTTTTTTAATTCCCTTCCACTATATGGAGATTAGTGAGCTCAGCTAAAGAAAAGCACCCCTGAATCTAGTGGGGATTCTTTATCATCATTCAAACAACAATTAAGAAACCCAGGTCAGTGCCTAAACAGAATATCCCTCCTAACAAAGGTACTCATTAGAGTTGAGGTCATGGTCTTTCTACTGCAGGCTTAACATGAAATAAACAACAACTCCACTCAGGGTCTTAAGTGGACAAATTAATGCCTTATGAAAACACTGCCTTGTGTTCAAAGCCCTCTGTCCTCTACTTCAAATAAAAAATAAACAAGGGATTAAAAATGATTAATTGATGTTAATCAGAATCTGCAGTCTCAGAGTACCACCGTTAATCAAGTGGACACATTACATTCTTATAATGAACACAATCAGTGTGTCTTGATTGTAAGCAAACAGTTAAGAAAAATGGAGTGATGAATTCCAACACTCACGCTACAATAGTAAGACACAAATGCGGAGATTATGTTTGTATGTGTGCGTGTGTAAGGGATTTCGTGCTTCCAGTGCTAAAGAGACAAAAACTCATTGGTCTAAACTGCATATAGGTTGCTCAGGCACTTGTTTTCAAAGTCTTAGAAAACAGAATAGAAATATACTCCCTCTGACCTTTAATGGACAGGTTACATCATTCCATTCTGCTATTTATATCCAAACACTATAGCACCCCTTATTTACTCCATGGCTCTCAACTCCATGGTGCAAACCTCTTAAGCCAGTGCATTTTCTGGGAACAAAAAAGGTGTACCACTGTGAATTGAGCTCTATTGCTTTGATCTTGGAGATTGGACGTCATTCACTAGATGTCTGGTAAAAGGCTTTGTGCATGTGTCATATATCTCTGTGTCAGAAGCTGGACTCGGGGACTGTTCTTTTGCGTCCCAGTGAAGTTGTGCTGTAACGAGTCCTCTGCAGGGTACCGTAAGATGGTTTGTCTGTTGTCAGGCTGTGTGTTGGTGCAGGCGCTGTAGACATCCCGTTACGATGTAGAGATGCTGTCCTGCGCATGCTCTGCTCTGCCTTTGTGGGGATGTTGGAGGAGCTCTGGGAGCGTTTGATGTCAGACGCGGTGGTTCGTCCCAACTTCCCGTTTGACAGCTCACTGCCCAGCTGGCCTGAGCCATAAGACTTGCCACCCTCCACCCCAGTTCCGCCTCCTGCTGCTCCGTTGGACAGCGACAGCCTAGAGAGAGTCCTTCTGCCTCCCTCCTCACCTCCTCCTTTCCCTGACTCACTCTCTTTGGACTTCTTTGGGTCCTTATCCTTCTTTAGGAAGTTACCTTTCAAGAAAGAGAGCAGTCCCTCATGGCTCTTGTGCACTTCTCCCTTCTTAGGCTTAGAGTTTCCTTCATATGCAACATGACGCTCCCTATCAGCCCTGTCTCCCATTTGTCTTCTCAGAGTCCCATCATGAAGGCTGGGAGTACTGTAGCTGGGCTGAACTCCAGCACTGGAGCCCATTTTTGGCTCAGTATCCTGGAGAGCTTTGGAGGAGCTCTGCTTCTTGGCATCTTTTCTCCTGGTTAGGGTGTTGCTGCTAGAACTACTGCTGATATTGGTGGTAGCCTCATCCCTTGGCTGGCTCCCCTTACTTCGTCTCAAGGTGGCTGTTTTGTCTGATGGCCTCTTCTGGCCCTCTGGGACCTGTGGAGATTCAGCATCATCTCCTGCTTTACCCACAAAACTTAAGCTCCCAACACTGGAAGATCGAATATTGGTTGCAGTCTTGCTCTCAGCAGATTCCTTTGCACTGCGTGGTTCGCTCATCAGCATTACTATTGGATCCTTTGTACACCGGGGTCGCCGGCCAGATTCCAAATACTGGACCAGCTCCACAGGAGCAGGATCTTGGGCCCCTGGAGGTGCTGGGTGAGGTTTTCGTCGGTCTTTTGAACCAAAGGACCAGCGCAGGGGAAGCACTTTGCTCAGGGTGTCCTTGGTCTTGGTGGGGGCTCTCATACTCACACTGCGTCCTTGAAGACCCCTGACAAATGGCCTGCTCTCAAAACCCCCTTACAATTATGTAGAGAGGAAAGTGTTTTAGGTTTTTGCAAAATGTATACACTACATTAATCTTGAAGAAATCAATAAATATGCCACTAAATAGATTAGGGCCCCCTACCTCTTTCCTCTTTAGAACCATTCTCAAGGAAGACTGGAGACTCTGGCGAGTCAGGTATGGAAGACGGGCAGGTGGTGGAGGATCTAGACACAAGACTGCCTCTCTTACTGTTGCTTGTCAGCCGGATTAGCCAGTGATCTGACATTGATGAACTTGTGGAGCCTGTGAGACACACAGAGGGAAGAAGGGAAGTAAATGTAATAATACCACAATTTAAAAATACTCCTTTACAAGGGTTATTTATGTGAATGTATAAATAAACCTGCCATTAACTGATTAATGGCAGTGTGATTAATCATTCCTGATTGCAGGTCACAGCCAAGCTACTAATTCAATAATGATTAATTAAGTTTGTATTCACTTTAACATATAGCAGTTTATTGTGCATGCATGGATATGGATATATGGCACACTCTGTGTGCTGAACAAAATAATAACAACAACAACAACAAAAACAACAACAATAATAATGATAATAATGATAATTATAATGATAATAATAATGATAATAAATGTCACTTTTTTTGTAGGTAAAAAGTACAGCATGTAGCGGTAGCTTTGTAAAAATAAATTCTGTTGTCATTGAGCTTTCAACCCATATTTCAAACAACAAACTGCAGCTAATCCGCTTCATTAGAACATTGTGGGAGCAGGTTTCAAAGTAAACAAACAAAATACTGAGGTGGGCAAAACAAACAGGATGGTTGCTACAGGTAGGTAGGGTATTATTAGAATGCAGATAGAAACAGACACACTACAGTGCTTGATGTTTTGAGTATACAAAATATAAACAAACTACATTTTTTGGTGAAAAATTTAGTTTTCATTCAGTTGGTATACTTTGTGACATGTATATTCATACATAGTACACACAAAAGTGGGTTGTTATTGTTTATGTGAGTTAGTAACTATACAGCAAGAGGATGTTCATAATAATAGTTGTTAAGTTAATAATAAGGTTTATGGCTTAGGCTTAATTATTAAAGGCATTCTGACATGTCCAGTATCCATATCAGCATGCCCTCCACTCAGCAGCCACAGCACTACGTTTCGAGTTAATTTTCATGCATGCATGCCTGCTATGATGTATCTGACTTTCCTTGGCAGTTGGTATATTTTTCATTCCTCTTATAGTTTGAAATAAAAATGTAAAAGGTTTAATACCAGTACAGAACACGCCGAGGTATAAGACATTGTCTTGGCTTGAGTATACATGATTGACAGAAAGCACCTGAAAAAATCTGTGTTGTAACCCAGAGGTCATATAGTGAACTTTGTCTATTTGTATATTGTGTGCATCAACCTTCTGTGTGTTTGTGTTTGTTGATCTTTCTCTCTCTGTCTGGTGAACCTGCTGTGGTAGCACTATGTGTAATGGGCTGCAGATGAGCTCCTCTGATTGGCTGAGTCAATGATTGTGTGATTTAGTGTATAGGTTATTCCAGGGGGCTGAAAGTTATTGGTTTAAAGACTGGCTTCCCCCAGCTCTTGCTAGGGGAAAATTGTGTGTTTCCTGAGCCTCGTGTGACTACCAGTGAAGATGTGGAGTGCAAAGATACACCACTTAAGGAGCTTCAGCTGGTGCTGAACATTAATGGGGTGAAGGTGAGAAACTGAATTACAGCGGGAGGTAATACACCTGTGGGTTCAAGCTCTAGAGCAGGAGCATGGACAACCCCCTGCATCTGCGTCCACCAAATGGGTAACATCATCTATTTCTGTGTATGTGTGTGTATGTGTTATGTCTGCATAAATGTGTATTGCATCTACACTACAAGCTAAATCTTGTGTGAGCATTCAGTCATGACGAAATTACACACAGACAGATGAAATACAGGCGGAAAAACATTACATGTGTCTGAGTTTTACATTTTGAACATGCAACCTACTGAAGTGTCCTGTCTTTCCAACTCAGATGTGAACAGATTGCTCTTTTATCTCCACCTCTTTCGAGTGGGTGGTGTGTTACATCCAAACTGCCAGAGTGTTGAATAAGTAATATCAAAAGAAATACATGCAAGTGAGCAATACATCATAGGGTAGATGAGCACAGTAATCACAGAGGATATGGAAGATGGCATGAGATACGCCGTTCTAAGCAAAATATATACAATATGTATACTGTGCTGTTCGCATGGTGTTAATGCATTCTCCTGTATAACATGGAATTGCATTACAGCAAGCTGAGCAGTGTTGTTTTCATGCTATTTTTCTTTAGATGTATCTGGGGGGTCGCTGAATGATAGTGTGTGCTGTTGAGTATGTATACATATATGGAGAATTCATAAGCAAGCAAAGGAAAGTTTTATTGGTGTTGAAAGAGCAGCAATTAGGCTGGTAGTACAATATGTTTAGACTGGTAATAATGTTACATGTTTGCTGACCTTTTCTATCATGCACTGATTTACTGTTAAAAAAAAAAAAGTGTTCTCCAAATAGTTCCATCCTTACTAACCTTTTACTGTGTTCTCTGCTCTCCTCTGCCTTTTCATCTGTTAGTTGAATATTTTTGGAATGCATTTATGTGTATGATAGCCCAGCACTTAGTATACAGTTACTGGATGGAGGCAAGACTGGAGGTTTCAGCACCCTGTGACCTTGCACAGGATTAATTATTTATTATTTTAAAAAATATATATATTTTCTTTCAAATTTGTTCTGAACTTGTCTTTGAAGCTAGCAAGACCCCGTTTCATGTGAAAGAGTGTGTCCTGTACAATCCATTACATCTGGGTGTTCATCATGTAAACAAGCACTCTGCACCTTTGAATAGTTATCAATCCATCAATCAATCAACACTGTGTGCGGAACTGTGTTTGCTGGATGCCACTGACCATAGTAAAGACACTCTGTGACTGTAGAGGAAAACACGTTATAATTAAGAAGACTGGACATCTGAATGAATCCAGCTGATACAGACTGGAATTGGGATGTGCTTACTACTTGTGCCACTATCCCTCTCCTCTGTCTTGTAGTGTCCCGCAAGTTTCATTTCTGGGGCCACAATTATTCTCCTTATATCTGCTGCCTTTGGGACAGATGATAAACAGATTTGATGTTGCTTATAATTTATAGGCTGATGATATACAATTCCACTGTTCCTTCAAATCTAGTGAGGCTTTTAGGCTAACTAGGCACATTTTCTACAGTATAGTGTTGAAAAGAGTGAGATTCCGGTTTTGTCCCAATCCAGTCTGCATAATTTAGGGGTAACATTTGATCAATCCTCATCATTCGAGAACCAGCTGAACAGATCCTGCTTTTTCCATTTGAGAAATATGAGTAAATTAAGTACTGTAGATTTAGCAACTGAACTAGAGGTGCTTATTCATCCCTTTATCTCTATGCACTATTGTCCTCTTTCAGTATCTTTACCCTTTATCATCTACAGACAATCTAAAATGCTACTGTGAGACGGGCTTAAAACTCTTAAATCTCTTCATTGGCTTCCTGTTGCGTTTAGGATTCAGTGCAAAATGCTCACCTTTACCTTCTCAGCATTACACGGTCAGGCTCCTGTACATGTGGCAGACCTTATACAGCCCTACACATTTGCTCACTCTCTTAGGTCAAACATGCTAAATTTGCCTTCCATTCCACACACCTGCCTAAGGGTGATTAAGATTTTTAGGCCATTATGCCTAAACTTTGGAAAACTCTGCCTGCACCCTTATGGTCTGCTGACTCTCTTTATGCATTTAAAAAACAGCTAAAACACATCTGTTTCGACAGGCGTTTGGGTAACCTGTTGGCACCAAGCTTTAGTACTATATTGTACTAGGACATGTAGGTGTATGTAAAACAAAAAAGCAGTTTGGTGGCTTCTGGTGTATTTTAGTGTTGTGTAATGGCTTACTATCCTGTACCTTTCAACACACACACACATGGGCACGCAAGCACGCACACGCACACACACACACACACACACACACACAGATGATCTCACTGACTTTGTAAATAGTTAGCTATTAATAATAATAATAATAATAATTTCATAATTACATGATAACCTGACATAGGCCTATACATGCTTTGAACAACAAAGTGTAATCACACACAAAAATAACAATACTGTAAATTATCCCATATGACTTTTGCAGCAGCATATATGTTACTATTATTCACAAGTCAGCCCTGTGGAGAAAAAGAATCAATATTCTTACAATATTCCAATATTTAATTGCTTATAGGCCAAGAATTTGTTTATCTTATGCAAATATGCTTTCACTGTGAATGTTCTGTAATTTTGATAACTGCAATTTTTCTTTAAATTGGCAGTTTACTAACACCAGCAGGTCCAGCAGAAATGCAATGAATAACTTTTCATGATTTCCAGTTTTTGACTCATATAACTGGTCAATGTTAAAACAAAATAGTGGATGTTTAAAAGAATCTGGGTCGGCTCTAACTTTCAGAACTCTTCTTTAGTAATTTTCTAACTTATTTTTTAAGCACACACATTAAATAGGTTTTTGTCCTACTAATATCCATTTACACAAATACACATTCTCTTTTATCCATCAAATAATGAATGTAAGCCAATTCCTAGTCATAGGTAACATACCTCTGAGGGAGCTACTGGCCGACCATGAAGGAATGACATTGCGTCTCTGGTAGAAAAGGATGTAGGCCCCTCTGGTACATACTTCCTCCTCTGGCACCAGGTCTACACTGCTGTCATCATAGCTATACCACTGGCTGTCCACTGAGTTCCTGCAGTAGGCTGGATTAGAAAAATGAAACAATGTAAAACAGGGAACGTGTAATTTAGATGCAATGATGAGAAAGTGCTCAAATCACGTGAAATAAAGCTTATCTTTTTAATATCAGTAACTTCCATGAAGACCCTGGAACCAACAATAATCATAAGAATAATTCATAACACATATAGCCCAAAGCCGATGCCTCAATTACAGCATATATGCTATGTCACTCCACAAACACATAGAAAACCATACCTTTGAACTTGGGTTACATTTTTTCCCCTGCCATGAGCATGACCTGTGCTGTATTTTTCTCTCAGCTTGTTAAAATAGCACCACCATATAAACAAAGAACCACTCCCCCGAGATTGATAATGCTGCGGTAGAGTTCTTAAAGAATAAACTTTGCTCGCCCTGTTGATTGCAGTTGAAGAATGTATGGCTGTTTGTGTGTTTGTAATTGTAACATTGAAGCTCTGTGGCATTGAGGAAGAAGCTATATCTGATAGTGGTTACACAGAACATCTTTTTTAAAAGGATCCATTCATTATTGGTTTCTGTCTTGTCATGGGGTTTTGTGATAGTAACAAAAAGATACTAGTTATGACACTTGTAGCTTTTGCTACCTCTACAACATACTATAAACATAAAAACTCAATGTTCTTTACAAAAAACTGTACAAGTGGTCCTGACCTGTCATAAAGAGGTTTAGACTTATTGTACCGCACACAGAGAGAAAGTAGATATACATAGACAACCCTTCAGCAGACACACTGTATGACTGTGATGACCCTTGTCAACTTGGGGGTTCGCTGCTTATTAAAAAAAATAAAATAAATAATGATAATAATAATATGTTTTATGTATAAAGTGCCTTTCATAGACCTCTATTCACCTGTCTGTCCTACTGGTGGCTCATTATCCCCACTGGGAGCACCTGACATTGGTGTCTCCCTTTTGTTGTGGCTGCTTGAGCCAGGTCATAACAGTGACCAATGAGGGGTTTCAGAAGAATGGATTGGTTGCTGTGTGTTTAATCCATCTGTCAAGTAGTAACAGATGGACAAACTATAATTTCTAATTTTTAACTTTTATTTTAGGTAAATGATGCATCACCTCGCTGTATCCATGTTATAGTGCATGCTATACCCCTGGTTCACTTCCATTCCATAAAAGACCCAGAGATGGGATGTAAGTATTGAAGGAAGCTGTCATGGCAACTATATCCCCATCTTCTCCCATCCCATTACTTGTTCTCTCCAGTTCTCCCACATGAGATTGGCCTCACCTGTGTGTCAAATTACCTGTCAACAGTGTCTCCCAAAGCCCAGCGTATGCGTTCCTAAACCTTTTTGAGGTTTTATTTGAAGGTGATTTGTACAAGTTTGAACCGAATCTGATTTGAAATATGTGAGTGGAAAACATGAACAACTCATGTAACAACCTTAGATACAAATTCTACGGAACAGCCAGCCGTTTGTGAGTACGTGTGACCAATCTGATGTCACGAGGACGATGTATAGATAACATTGCACACAAAGAGTTGAGAGGAGATGAAGCTGCTTGCAGGGAGCGTTTTTAAATATGTTCAACTCAAGTTTTGGACTTCTGACCTTGTTTAGACATCATAAAGACATCTGACATAACAGCATAAAAACCACAGAAAAGTCACAAAAAGGCACAATATGTCCCCTTTAAGTCAGTTTGCATGCAGACACTTCTAAAATAGTTTGACAACTCGAGATAAACATCTTAATTTTCTTCATTGAGATGACCAAGGTATGGGACTTTGGTTCATGAGATAACAAGTGGTCATATATGGAGGGGTCCATCTCCATGGCCAAAGCACAGACTCCATCTACTGATTAGACCATGAGAGGTGGTCTCAAAGAACTGGTCTTAATAACGTGGTTTGAAAGATGTATGTCCATGGATTCAATGGTAAGGTTTTACAAATTACAGAACTGGATAAAGAGATATCAATTAAACAACCGAGATATAAGCCTTACAATTGTGCATTTATTTGTTGAAGTATGTGAACCTCTGGGATTATCAATTCAACTGAAGGGGAAATTTGAGTCATGTGTTTCAATCAATGGGATGACAATCAGATGTGATTCTGGGGCCCCCTGACCGTATTTAAAGAAGATGAACCTGAGTCTTCCTTATCAAAGTCTGAGCTTCACAACACATATTTGTGGAATTGTGTCATGACTTGGACAAAGGAAATTCCTTCAAAGAAGAGTTACTGATACTCACCAGGCTGGAAAGGGTTACAAAACCATTTCTAAAGAGTTTGGACTCCACCAAACAGGCAGATTGTGTACAAATGGATGACATTCAACACCAATATTAACCTCCCTTGGACTGGTCAACCAAAAAAGATCACACAAAGAGCAAGGTGTGTAATAGTTTAGGAGAGGTCTACAGGAGAAGAACTGAAGCTCAACAGAAAATGGGTCATACAGCAAGACAACAACCCTAAACACACAAGTCCAATGTATTTGAATGGCTGAGTCAAAGTTGTGACCTTATTCATAAAGAAATGCTGAGGAAGGATCTGAAGCAGACGGTTAATGCAAGGAAGCCCAACAACTAAACACTTATGCAGAATAGAGAAAATTCTAAAGGGTTAACAAACTTTCCAACACCACTGTATGTCAATGTTTTGCTGGAGGTATTAGCAATGCCGAAAGAATAGCAACGATGTTTTCCCCTACTTCACATTGGTTTGTTGTTGAAGCATATCCTGACTGTCGAATAGGTTTGGTAACGGGTAAGTTTAATTGGATACAGAAAAAGAGGAAAAACATGGCAAAGATCAAAGCAAAAGTCTGCATCCGCCACAACTCCAGGCGCTCATCACCACTTTCACCGCTCGTTCCCGACAGCAGGCAGATCACTCGGGCACATGCACGTCACAGGTGCAGAAGTCCGCTCACCAGTCTCACAGTTTATTACACTGACCATCTAATATATCAAACTCTATCCTCCACTTTCAAGCACTGTGGAGATATGGATATTGGTGATGTTCATACCTTGTTAATTTGTTTTGGTAAACATCTCTTTTTGCCCTTTTAATATGGTGAAAACATATTCTATTCCCCGTTCTACCTGTCTAATGATATCAATAAAGTCTTGTCTTGTCTTATGTTATGCATATCCAGGGTGACATAAAAAGCATGTCCACAGATGATAAACAACTCAGGATTTGAAGACACAGCTACATAAAACGTTGTCCACCTTACATACTTTGACACTCCAAAGGCATACAACACTTGTCCTAATGTTTAGGTGCTGTTTGCTTCACTTGACTCTGAGGATTTTGCCTGTGTCTGTTGTAAGGTTTTGTTTGTTTTTTTGGCAATTATGTACTGATCGCAATAGTCAGTCCATGCTCCCATCTTTTTTTCCAAATACCACTTTGTCAGACCATTGAAATAAATAGTAATTAAGCATTAGTTTTAGCTTACTGCTAGAAAAATAGTCCGGGTCAGCTAGAGAACAGTTTATACAGCAATTTCAAAACTGTTGGTGAAGACTGTGTTAAAGTGCCATAGACTGGTGTGTTGTTCATTAATAACATTAGCATATGAACACATTTTATAATGGAACTGGAATCATCAGGTTTGCATGTGTTTTGATATTTTAACACATATGGAATAGATGAGGGAAAGGATGTAAATCTTAATATTCATGAAAGTGTAACCAGATATTTGGTTTTTAACCTGATATATGACGTAGTTAATCATCAAAATTGTTACTGATCTGACTAATTTATCAGTCGTCCAAATCCATAACAGACCGCATAATCATGCAGTAAATAATGTATTATGCCACCCTATTCCTTACCAGTATAGTGTCCACCGTGCATTCCTCCATGATGGTTACACACAGCGTAAAGGTCATACAGATAGTCGTGGGGGAGGTTCATATCAGCAGGTTGGTGGTGTTGGCCTGAGGACTGTTTCCACGATGGTGGCCAGGCCCCCATGTTCAGGTTCCTCATACTCTGACTCCTCTTCACCACATGGGGGGCCATATCCAAACCAGTCAGAGGGAAATGCACCAGGGTTGATAGCTTGTTCCTCCGCTCGCCCACCTGTTTCAACATTATACAGTATATTTGTGTGCAACTACGGAAAAAAAACAAATTTCACACAAAAAGCAACATTAAACAATATTAAAAACAGAGATGGATAGAAAAGGATTTAGTTTAGTAGAAAACTAGCTGCACTGGTGTCTAGGTTGAAACTTTCAAGCATGTTAAAGTAAGTTGGACCATCAGTGATGCTAAAGCAAGTTTTTATTTATTCATTTATGTTTTGCTCTTACTACAATAAGGAAAAAAGATGAAAAACAGGCTTGTGACTTCCATAAAGTGACCAGACTTGCAATAAAGTTTAATCTCTCATAGATAATTATAGCATGCCATAATAAACTATGCTTTACTATTAAAAACTCAGTGCCCCTCCTGGAATAGTAACCTTACAAGGTGGAAAGGTCTGCATAACCTCTTGACCTTATGAGCTGCATTGTGTGAAGCACTGTGCTCTGGTAAAGTCTTTCTATGCAAAACTGGTCCCTGGCACAAAATGTGATTGACTGAATCCTGATGCAAAGGTGGAGAGAAATCAACCTCCACACCTCCAGTTTGTGATTTCTGCAAAAGATTTTCGGTCTCAAGCAAAGAGAACCCTGAAATTGCCATGAAGATTGCTTTTTCAAACTGGAAAGCTCCTCTAGGGCTACAGCTTATACAATCAGGCTGAGAAGTACTTCTCTTGCCGAGTAAACAGAACTTCCTGTGTAAACTCAGTGGAGAAGGCTCACTGACTATTACATACAACACACATAGCTTTCAATAGGTATTACTAGTATCATCTGACATGGAAAGCAGTTCGTATGTTGCATGCTTGGAATTTTTATCTTGATAAGTCAGTTTGGTCTGATAAAAATTATAATTCAAGGTTAGAGAAGGGCTTTAAGGAACTGAATTGATTTGTGTTGGCCATTATGCATTCCAGGGAGAGGGCCTTCACATCAATTTACTTTATAATAGAAAAGGTAGAGCAGTTTCCATGGTGTGAGCATAAATACATACAAGTGACAAATGAAAGGAAATGCTAGTACTGGTCTAAATGCTTGACTCCAACAGTGAGGGGATCCAGTGGCTCTGTTATGTTGTTGGGGGCATTTGCATGCTGGCATGGTTTAGGTCGGGTTGTCCCCTTAGACCAATACCAAGTTGTTGTGAGTGATCATTTTATTTTATTATGAAACATTTCTATCCTGATGGGTACGAGAGGTCACTGAATGGTTTGATGAGCATGAAAATGATGTGAATTATATGCTATGGCCTTCGCAGTCCAGACCCGATTGAACAGCTATGGAGGATTTTGGACGGACGTGTTAGACAGTGCTCTTTAGAGAGGCATCTGGAGAGGCATTCAAGACACAGGGCAGCAGTTTGAACACTTTAGCCATGACATGTTGACATTCCTGGTATCCAGGCATGTGTGAGAAAACTAATGAGTTCCCTGGGAATGTTACTTTGTTGGAATTTGTATGGAAGGTTCCTAATGTGAATGTGCGTTGCAGAGGGGAAAGAATGTTGTTGGTGCTCATGAACCAAGGAGCTGATTGAAGTATGGGCAGACAGCAGACATTGTGACTTGTCATAGTAAGAAAAGCCTGGGTAATACTAATACCATTACCGTTTTTTGAAAGGTGCTATATAAATAAAGCTTATTTACTATTATTATTAACAATGTCTCGACCTACCAGCAGACCTGAATGAAATCATCAATGCTTTTTTGTTAAATAATGCCAAGCATTTAGTTCTTGCAACACTTTCTCTTTCATCCCACTTGAATTCAATTATGCTCTGCCATCAAATAAACAGCAAGAATGCATAAAACCTCACTTTTGTGTATATGTGGGCTCCTACAGCTCTAGGCAGGGACAAACTTGTTATTGGTGGAGATGGAGGATGAATGGGTTTGTGACATTCTGGCTGTAATGCTGTATGTTGGCAAGCATGTGTAGATGGGTGACAAATTAAACGAAAAAACGGTACAGGTCTAAAAGCTTGACCCCTACAGTGGGATCTGGTGACTCTGTTATACTGTGGGGGGCATATTGCGGGCATGTTTGTGTCCCCTTAAGGAAGGGTCACTGTAAATCAATACAAAGTTGATAATGTTTCACCACCTTATCACATGATAAAGTGATCACCTTTATCCTATGATGAAACATTTCTATCCTGATGAGAGTGGTCTCTTCCAGGATGACAATCCCCCTATCCATAGGGCACGAGGGGTCACTGAATGGTTTAATGAGTATGAAAATGATATGAGTCATATGCCATGGCCTTTGCAATCACCAGATCTCAACCCAACTGAATACCTATGGGAGATGGTATGTTTCAATGATTGGTTTGTCACACCACTAAGCAACATGGAGAAAAACCTAAAGGGTGCTAGAAAGAAGGATTCCTACTTATGTTAAAGTACTTACATCACTTGCTTTAATCCCCTTAAACTGTAATGGCTTGAATCCATATTTTCTATGACATATTTGATGCAATAATGAATATGAGTGCATTTAATCTGATTCACTGTTAGCTATTGGAATTGGTTTATCATTTTTGCTACTTCCACTCCTCACAGAAATAAAGATCACCAAACCTGCATTAATTGATGTTTGGACACCCAGAGACAACAGTACAAGCTGTAAAAACAATACTGACAATATTACCTTTAATTTCTTATGGTAAATGTATTGAGGTTGTGTTTTTGGCCAATATTAGAAAAATCTAATGTTCACTCTCTGTTTAACTCTGTTATGGCCTCCACCAACTTCTGGGGGCTCTTTAGAAGGGTAAATGGTCCACTATGTTTCCCAGCCTTTGTTTACAGCTTGGTACTGGACAGGTGGGTGAATCAGAACATCTTTGCTGGAAATAGCTGCCTGCTGTTGACAGAAGGTTAATGTGAGTGGTGAGAGTGAACCAAGCTGAAACCACAAGTTCAAACATACAAAAAATCTCTGTAGACCTCAGAGCAACTGCAGACTGGGGTGATAATTCTCTGAGTTCATCACTACCAGCCACGTGTTTCCAAATTTACATAGTAATTTGAGCAATGTTGTTTCAAAATAGATTAGTGCAACTTGAAGATATATCTAATTTAATGAAATATTAAATATAGTACTTGTATTAACCATAAGCTGTTTTCAGCTCACTTACCTGTCGGAAGCGCTTGAGATGAAGGATCAGTATGTCAGGGAGTGTCCACAGGCTCATCTTTACCATGCCCTGCTGAAGCTGCTTACAGTGGGGGCACTTCCAAGCATCGTCTGGGGCAAGCTGGAATCAGTCAATCAATCTATTAATTAAATTAAATTAATATGGAAGTAGTCTTTCATCCATCTTTTATTAAATCCACCCTAATCAAAACCCTGTAAAAAAAACAACATAATCGTGTCTGATTAAATTAAGTTTAAAAAAAAAAAAAAAAAAAAATCTTATTTCCGTGTGCCTGATTATTTTCTTTGCTGGTTTTCATCTTTGAGGTTCATAGAACACACTTTACAGCAAATGATTGAACACTTTGTTTTTTATATGATTCTCAAGAGTGGAGTTAGGTTTCCTTCACTGCAAGATAACACATTAGAAGAAAAGTTTTGCTGCCTTCTTTTCTACTTGCTTAAAGGGTTAAGAGGCTCTTTATAGCAGCTTGGGAGAATGATGGTCACCTGTGTTTGACTGATATTTAAAAGACATCTTCGCACAGCTTACACTTGTAAAGTATGGTTTTGACACATGCGAAATACTTTTGGCTTTGTGTTCGCTCTTCACACAGCTCAGACAAGCAATGGCTGTCTTCACAAGAATTATGTTATTGAAATCAAATCAGCCCAGTCCTAACTAGCATTTTGGTAAAAGATCAATTCTATCTGTAAAATATCAGGTAGTCTACACCTGTCATGTTGCCAGTCATGGTAAAACCTACATTTTCCATTGCTATGGTTACAGACCAGGCTCCAGGGAATCATTGTCCCTCTTTCAAAACTATGTGCCTCTCTTCTAAAGGTGTTATACAGATTTTTCAGATTCTATTTTATAAAAACAGATCAGAAAATTAAATAGTATTGTCTGAATCATTTAATAAAACATAATTAGCGCAGGAGAAAAAATACTTTACAGGCTTCACAATCCTATCAGTCTCATTGGCATGCTGCACGCTGAGTTCAGTGACTACTGGAATCACAGTTTTCAACCTCTACTACAATAATCACAAAATGAATACCTGTGTTGTCATGTTTCTGATGAGACAATTGATTGCCGATTACAAATGTCTGCTGTGTCATGAGCACAGCTGTGTCACTACATGTATTGGTGTACGAGAGAGAGAGAAAGAAAAAGAGAGATGGTACACCCCATTTCCCTTGTTATGTCTCTTCTGTAGTTCCTCCAACTTAAGACATAAAGACTAAATGCAAAGAGGCGGAAAAATCAGGGGAACACATATCTTGTGAAAAGAGGCATCCTTCATACTCAAGTGTAATGTGTCAACAGTTACTGATGACATCTGTCCGAAAATTAAAAATCTGAATATGAAATGTCACCCTCTGCATGGTGCCTTTTAAAATGAACATGACAAACCTTCACACACGCATGGCAATTACCTCTTTTTGCTCAATGCCAAGAGGTCAAGTATAATTCTGAAACATACCATGAATATCAGACCAAAGAAAAGTATATGAGAAGAGACTAAGTTCACATAAGCTATTAAGTCTTGACCTTACATCTGCATTTATGGATTTGTTTTGCTCCTTCAGGCATCCAAGTGGGCATCATCTACTATCTACCTGTTACACTGAAAGAGTTTTAATCATTTCACTTACTAGTTTGAAAAATCAAACTAATAGTTTAACTTCATGAACTCAAAAACTATTTTTAACCAAAGTAGATTCAGGGAGCACAAATGATCTCTTCCAAATATGCTCTTCTTTACATGTTCTTTACAAGTCTATGTCAGCTTTTGACCACAACTTTATAATCTTTTGCACAATCCATGTCTATGAACACTGCTACAGTTTTAAACCTTAATTTTCAATTCAAGTTTGAATATCTGATGCATTTATGCTACCTTTTCACCACGCCTGGGAAGTGCAATTTCATTTCTTCATAGATTAGCATTTGAAACTGACAATTAATGTAACTGGTGATATGACAATGAAGGTGTTTGAAAAGTGATGTGCTCATTGTCAGTCTGTCCATACTCTGATAAACTCATACAGCATTTAGAGCAGCTAATGTACGGCAATTGAGCTTTCCCTGCTGTACAGCAGTTAAAGAGCTACAGTTACGCTTCCTCTCCACTGGCTCATTTCAGTCACTAATTGGTGATGGTTTTACAGTCCATAAACTCATAATGTACAGGGCTGTTCACCAGCACTTAGGCTCTGAATCATCATTGCATTTATTAGGTCTAAAGAACTGCTATAGCAATAAGAATACTTAAGTAGTGTGCAGAGTAGCTTTTGTACACATCTTTGAGTTGGTTGCTCATCACATATCCTCCAAGCTAAAACATCATTTTTTATGAGTTAAGCTTTTGTTTTATTGGTTTATAGAGTTAATGTGTTGTGTTATTTCCTGCCATTCATGGTTTTACAAGTCATTTGTGTGTCATGTGTAATATTTTTTTGCATGACAGGAAGCAGATTTTGTGTGATTTTGCATGCCATTACTCTTGTAGAGTTGGCTTCATTTTTGTTGCACAACTAACTGCAACTGTCTAATGTGCACATCAAACAATAACATGCCTGATTTCAGCTCACCACATTGCTCAACATTCATAAGAAATAAAACATGAGAATGAAACTTAACTCTAAACTTGAGGGGCAGCACCACCTCAGCTCAGCCAAAAAATGGATATAATGTAAAATTAAGTTATATTGGTTAGATTTATCAAACATTGAAATGAATGATTTCAGACTAATTGGAGTTTAAGACTAATAAAAAAACAAAACAAAACAAAACCTGTTCAAGAATTTGTTTTACATGTATGATTCTGAACCACACCATGCAACATTATCAATGACAGAACAACAGAAACGTAAAGTCACTCACTCCTACCATCCCTTGAAATATTCACACTTGCCTCCCAGCTTTCCGGCATTTTCTATCCATCTGTTGCTTTGCTTCATTCACTCTTGCTACAAAAAAGAATTCACTGCTGGTGTAAGTGTATGGAAGTTAAGGCTAAGGAAATATGCTATTTGTACACTGTAATGATGTAGATACAGGAGAGGTCACTGTCCCTCACAACGACAGGAAGTAGAAGTGTGACTAAGAGGTATAAGTTTGGATGTCACCCTAAGGCTATTACACATAATATGAAAAAATGTACTTCATTGCTAGTTTCAGTAATTAGAATTTTAGACAGGAAGAGACACTAAAATACAGAGATATATGTTGATTATTTGATAGTGGCGTTGCCTTCAGTCTCACCTGTTCCTCTTTGGTATACAGCTGGAAGCACTCATCCAAGGTACAACTATGCTGCTGTAGGTGCTGCTGCTGCTGGTTCCTTACACTTTCCGCATCCTTCACCACCTCCTCCTGGATGCTGCCAAACAGACTGGAGCACACACACACACACACACACACACACACACATAAACACAGGATGCATCATTCCCTTTAAGCTGCAGAATTGTGTCTAAAGTGATTGGATCGGTGGGAGAGTCTGTTTGTATCATTTGACAGACACGGAGTAAATCTAAACTGTGTCTGGGTTCTGCCTATGTTTTTGTTCACATACATATACTCCACTAGAAGCAAAAATGTTTTAATACAACTCTTACCATTCTTTAATCTTGTGCTCCCACTCAATGACAACCTTCACATGTGGAGGTCCCCCGGGGCCGCAAAACTTCAGGGCTCTACAATGCAGCAAAACAGTAGAATTGCATCATAAATTCAAATACCAATCTCACACTGTGTATGATGTTAATTTACTCAGTGTTTGTGGAAAGTATTGCCTCATATCTGGAAGGCTGCAAACAGAAAACCAAAGCAGGCTGAAATCTGTGTTGGTGTCACACTGTGAATAATAGACCTGACAGTGAACACAGGGAGACAACACACTCACACTCTTGCACCAGAAAGATCACACAGAGAGTCAATGGGCACAGATGAGACCTGGTTTCACATCATGTATTAATATTCAAACATCAGTCATGGTGGGGGTGATGTGTTTTTATTGCAGACCTTGTTATCACTGGTTTGATCTCAGGAGGAAAGATAAAACGGCATCCGTATTCAACAGCTAAACAGCATTGATAGAGGGTGAGGGTAGATTTAGCAATGACTGGACACAATGGGCAAGAGTTATTTTTTTGTTTCGTGAACATGACGGATCACAAGTAGCAGATATTTTGGAGTTGTGTCAAAAATCAGTTCCCTTTGATTCTGCAAAGCATCTGTATTCCTGCAAGGACAGTCTGGAGACTTCAGACCGATTCTGATTGACTCACTATGAGTAATTTAATTCTTACTTCACAGTGGAACTCAAGCTGTTTACTTGTTCACTGTGAAGATGTTTAATGTATAACCATGTACATACTGAGTGTTACTATGGGAAGCTGCCAAGGCCAAAATTAAATACTTCACTTGCACATACATATATACCGCTAATAAGCACTTGCACAAACTGTACATCATGCATGCTCTCACACATATACATACAAGCATGAATGTACATATATGCATGTATGTATGTATATTCCTAAGAGTATGCATTTATGTGCAAGTGCTGCGTGTACATATATGTACGTGTACATATATATATATGTACACGGTCGCCAATAAAGTTGGAATAAAATATTTTTTACCTTTTTCCATGAAATGATTGTGACAATGTGATGTATTCCTGATAGATAAAGTGTATATATTCTCAAAATTGTATTGATCAATCTCATTATACCTGGTCAAAGGTGATTACTGATGTGTATAAATAGAAAATAAAAAGAGGAATGTGTCTGAAAACAAAATTATTCCAACTTTTTGGGCGACCGTGTATGTTCACATGAAGTATTCAATTTTGGCCAAGGCGACTTCTCATACACTACCACTAGATGTCAGACTTACATAACCTGTTGAACCTAAGCTTAAAATGGCAACATTGTTTTTAACAACACTGATTGTGGAAAGGAACAGACTCTCAAACCTACTTTGTTATTAACTAAATCCAAAAATGCTCCTCTAACCTTCCACTTGAGTTTCACATGAGCACTGTAATAATAATTGCCTCAGGATGAATGAGAAACCTATCACATTCAATACATAATACAAGACGCAGTTATCCTTAAATCAATTAAATTCATTTTAAAAATGCTCTTTTGCCTTCTGTCTTCATGGGGCTACTTGGCTTTGTGAATCTCATAATAATTAAAAATAAGATAAAAAATCATAATAAAAAGATAACTACACTCCCAATTATTAATACTATTTTCCTATGTTGTTTTTAAAGGATTAATTTAATTTTAAAATGGATTTAATTTTTTAAAGTCTCACCTCTCAGAATTACATTTGCTAATGTGTTTGTCAGTCATATCATACCCCACAATTAATTTTGACAGCTTCAACATTACCATTTTAATTGAAATGATGAAATCTTTGAATTTAAAATATATGTGAGAAGTGTGACAGCTGGAAACTAAATGAAATCCAATCCTCAAAGCAGTAGGGGCTTTGATTATCCTGACTCCAGCCAACACAAAACTGCTGGTCAATTAAACTCTGCAAAAGTCTAATTATTTTTCTGGGGGCCCACTCCAGGCTCCATAGCAACATACAGACAAGTAGTTATCACTTAGTAACAAGGTGATTATACATCAAGGTGACCAGAGCAATATTTTAATTAATATAATTCTTTCATAGTACAACAGAAATTTGCAAAATATTCAGACCAAATCTTTAATAGCTCTACTGTGCATTCAGCCAAATGCATAGCATCTCTATAAACATATGGTTGACATATGCAGAAACATGTGGCAAAAGAAAAGACAACACATTTTAAAAATAATATATATGCCTCATCATACAAGCAATTGGCTGTGGTAGACTGACAGAAACATGCTTACACACAAAAACACGACTGAAAAGAAAAAAAGCACACTCACACACACACCTATTGAATGTCTAGCATAACAATCTCATTTCCTAGCTCCTTTGTAGAAGGCCTGACCTTCACTGCAGCTCAGAGGAACAGCAGCAGAGATTTAGAACATGTTCAGTACTATGGTGGCACCCTAATGCTCTTCATCACACAGGAAATAAAGGCCTTATCTTTGCACCGTCAAACTGATATTGTTATATATATAGTATATTGTATATATAGTGACATAATAAGTTCCTTGTAATCCTCCTCAGGTCTTTTGGCTTCTGAAAGGAATTGTGGCTTTTTGTCTAATGCCATGGTTTTGAAAATAAGTTATATAAATATTTGTGTGTTTCCGACTATATGTGATATGTGTTCTTTTACTTAAAAGTCATCAATGTGTAAAGCCCTTGAAAACATTGTTGTAAATTGCTTTTATGTAATTATTGCATTTTTCGTGATCCTCCCCCCCCCCCCCCCCCATCATTCACACTTAAAGGCCATATAAAAAGTGACATGTACGGTATATACTGGTGTTTTAGCATTTATGTGTCGCATTATTTGATGTGAATGCTTATGCATGTACAGTATGTGTGGACTGAGAGTATATCTATGCTGTCACAAATGTTTTATTGACTGCATAGAGAAGGTTTATGTGCATGCCTGTGAGGTATGTGGAGGCATCAGTGTTTATGTGGAGTATGTGTTGGTTGTCTTCAGTACTGTATGTGTGAGTGTTTGTGTGTCTTACCTGTCAACCGCAGGGTGGTACAAAGGCCTGCTGTCCTGTGGGGACAAGTAACTGTAGGATGCCGATCCTCCCACCACTCGGACCTTAAACAGCACCCCAGCATTCTACAGGGAGAGAAATACTCATTAATACAGCTGCAACCTGAGATTTGTCTTCTGTTAAACGCTTAAAGAGCTGCTACCCACCTAATCTATACCATCAGTGTCAGAGGAAAGCTCATCTTGGTTTGTAGTAAAAAAACAACAACAACAATTTTTCTATTCTTACAATTCAAATAAAACAAGCCACAGTATAGACTCCCTCAGCCTTTTCCAGTTGTTTGCTAATTGACCTGCAGCCACTTAATTTTCTCTCTCTCTCTGCATAGTTATGGGTTGACAAGTTGTATTTTACATTATCATGCTGCAGCAGTGTAAAGTTTTCATAGTCACTGAAAACAAACGTATCTTTTATGACACAGACACACAACATGCAGTATTTATAAGTGCAAAGAAAGAAAGGTACCGTGATGGTAAATATCATAAGCATATTTTCAGTGGACAATAGTAGTATAAATAACACCCTGACATTCTCTAAGACACATTTACTCAGTAGCACAGCTCGTGCTTTAAGTATGTGCTTGGCTAATTGACAAGATTACAAAAGATGCAATCCAGCGTTACATGTATAACAGATTATGCAAGATAATGCAAAAAATACATCTAAATACTACGTGTTTTGGGGAAAAATAACAATAACAACAACAATGATAACAACAGCAACAAAAAAAATAAACAACTTCTACTAAATGATGCATGTGCAGAGAAGTTTTTTTTACTCTCTGTGTAAGCAATGAATTCATGAAGAGGTGTCCTAGTACAGGAAAATAAAAAATGGAAATGCTTCAGTGTTCGTGCATTTTCGTACCTACACAGTGAACACTTAGCAAAGAAAAATAAATATATAAGTGTGTTCTAAATGTCAGTATGCTTCATAATTTACTTTAATTTAAGGGAGTTTTACCATTAACATAGTGTATATACATAATTCTGTCAAGTATTGGTATTAACTGATTTATTTAAGGTGTGATGCTGAGTTGAGCTGAGTGTTTTGTTACAGTGGTTATTTGTAGTCTAATACAGCAATATACACTGATTTAGTACAGTAAGTGAACTCTTGAAACTGTCAAAGATGCTGAGATGTCCAAATATGTCATTAAAATGGATAGAAACAAGAAGTAAGTCAAGTATTTGGCTCTCGTAAAGCTTGTCAGTAGACAGTAAGGCTTGGAATAAGTTACACAAAACAGTTTCCGATTTTGAAATGATGTGACGTGCAAACCCAAAAATTCTCTGACTGACATCACCACCATAGTTAAAAACACAAAACTTCCCTGATTTACATCTGGCAACTAGTCTTGGCTCCGCCACACCTGAATAGTGAAAATGCATTTATAGATGGATTATAACTTCTCTGCTGCCTCAATAGCAGAGATAGGAGGGCTGAGTTATTAGAGAGCAGAGAGCAGAGTCAGGTTGCTAATGTCCTAAATCGGAGCGAATGCTGTTACAGAATAGGAGCTTCAGCCGAGCATAAAGAGAACTAAATTAGTTGGTTAATAGGAGTCTAAAGTAGCAAGTGAAAAGGACACAGTCTCTCTTTTTGGTTTTAAGGGCCTGAGCAGGCATACACACAGATGGCTTTATCTCACAGTTGGACTATAATGAAGAAGAGCAGCCAAGACACTTCACACTAATGAGTAATCACACAAGTTTTTTGAATGAATTTAAGAAAGTTAAGGATCCACACAACCGAGATGACACTGCACTGCACCAAACATGATGCAATATTTACATCACTATTAAGATGTTATTAAAAAGGTTAATACCTCAATATGCTGTCAAATCAAATAGTGATGAAATCATCTTAAAAGACTACCATTCAGAGACTTGGCTTTGTGAGAAGAAAGCACTATTAAACGTGTCTGATTATGACATCTACAGTAAAGAGGAGACAAAGGGGACTCAAAGTGAGGCATGGCCATGTTTTGTAATATGTTAAAGTAAATCAAATGTGATGAAATTTAGGGATCTGACTAAAAGTAAATTAAATGTTCTGACTAAAAATACAAGTAAATCCAACAGAACTCAGGTTACTTTTGTACTTAGTAACAGACTCAGAGAATTTCAAAACTTTTGGATTATTATTGATATAATTGGCCTGTCTAGCCACAGTCTGGCTAAAAAAACAAACCAATGCTCAATTCAGCCTCTCTTTTGGGAGAATTTCCAAACAAGGATAATTTTAAAAACAGTGATTTAACACAATTACTTGGGTGATGTGTTGTTAGCAGTAGATCTGGGAGAATTAAACTAGTTATGATAAGCTTATGCATTTATTTTGATTCATTCATTCATTTCATGATTATTGGAAAGGCAAGGGGTACTTCTGAGATAATTTGGAATCAACTGACATCAGACAACAGCAAAATATTTTGAAAAAAGGAAAAAACAGTTTAACTTAAGTGTTATTTTAATGTCACAGAGCAACATTTTGAAAGCTGAAATATTCTTCCTCTTCAGTTCAAAACAGCCAATAAGTGAGTGTGTCTTAGGAACAAAAAGCACGAAGGTGGAGGCTGTCCACCATATTAAAAACAAATTCTACCTATTTCCTCAGGCTTGACAATAACTCTACTAGCTATTTGGCACAGAGCCCTGGCACACAATCAAATACATTAACATTCACATGTTCAGTTGTGACATTTCCTTCCTGTTTTTATTTATTTATTTTTTACTGAACACCAGAGCTGGGAAAATAGACCTGTTTTTTTGACATGCAAGTCAGTACCAAAGTCATGTTTTCCTTTTTTGTAATACCTTGAACCATTGTATCTTGCTGATCAAACCTCTAGGTGGCACCAAATCACTTTATAATGAAAAAGCAGCAAATAAATGGCAGTGCAGTACTTACACACCTGCAGCCTGTCAAAGGAGTGAAGGAGTAAACAGCCTTTCCAACAGATAATGTGTATATTTATATTACACAATGATGACATCAAGCTCACAAATCATAGTCTGTGTCTGAAATCACTCCTTATTCGCTCATTCACTACTCCCTATATAAATAGACACTGAATAGTTTACTCAATAGTGAGCAGCAAATGAACATTTCAGACACTAATTGTTGTCATTTTGTGTCATCAATTTTAGCTGTAGAGGCGTGTGATGGTAGTTTTCACATCTTTAAAATGTGGAGCATTGCATTGTGGGATTTTTAGCGGAAAGTGTTCCTTCCAATGGACACTACTTTGAGGACACTATGTAGTGTTTACATTTACACACTCAACATTTGGACACTCAAATAAAATGGTGAAGGGTAAACTTAGTGCTCTATACAGTACCAACTGGGATCTGCTCTCTGATCAAGATGCAGAGGAATACACCTCAGCAGTTCTCTTCTACATCAAGAACTGTGTTGAAAATGTCACCACCAACAAACTGTGCTTTCTCAAAAAGGAAAACATGGATGACAAAGGAGGTCTGGATCAGTCTGAAGGACCATAGCGCAGCCTTCAGATCTGGTGACTGAGAACAGTACAGCGCTGCCAGACACAACCAAAATAAAGGCATCAAATGTGCTAAGGCCACATACAAGAACAAGATTGAGGACCACTTAACCATCAGGCATCTAGCATCCACCTACAGGCAATAATGCCTTGCTGGCACTTAACTGCTTCTCTGCCTGCTTTGAGACAAAAGGTTTAGACAATATAGCTACACCCCTACCAGCTACCACCATTCACATACTTACCATACTGACACAGGAGGTAATTCTCAGCACTGTGTATGTTAAGATTGCTGTGGGGCCTGATGAGATTCCAGGAAGAGTGCTCAGAGACTGCACCCACCAGCTTGCAGATGTGTTTATTGACATCTTCAACCTGTCCCTGTCCCAGGCTACTGTACTTGCCTGGCTGAAACCAGCCATAATCATACCAGTGCCCAAACAGAACACCAGTGGCATTCATACCCATCTTAGCAAAGTGCTTTGAAAGATTGGTTTTATAGAGATTGGACCAGCATCACACTGCACTGACTCACCTTGGACAGAAGGGGACATTTGTGAGAATTACATATGGTCACAAAAACTGCTTGACTTAGGCCTTAGGAACTTCCTGTGCACTTCCTATCCAACCGCCCACAGACAGTCAAACTCAGTCTCCACCGCTCAGCACCAGTGCACCACAAGGCTGCATGCTGAGTCCTCTCCTCTGTTTCCTTTATACATAGACCACTATTATTAGCCATAGGTCGTCGACACACTTATTGTGTGTGTGCATGTATTATGGATATCTCTCCCTCTCACTGGTCATCCTGCTGCGGTGCCTGTGTGTGATGGGCTGCAGGTGATCTTTGACTAATTGAATGATTCTGACTGTGTGAGTGTGTAGGTTGTTCCAGCGACAGATTGGTTCCAGCCATCCAAGCCTGCAGTTTTTAGGCCAGCTTCCTGCGGGCTGTCCTCTCTCCACTTCCAACCAACCAGCCAGCGAGCATGTTTCAGAGTAAAATGGATCTAGATTTGCTAAAATTGTATACTAGCCCAGTTTGGAAGGGGTGGGTAGCATTTTTGCTTTACTCTATGTTCTCCTGTTAGGCTAGGAGTTAGGATACTGATTGGTCTTTTTATTCCTTTTGTTTGAGTAGGTAATTTTAGGTTGCTTAGCTTTAATTCCTTTTTGTTTATTATTTTGGTGTTAGCCCACCCTGAAGCTTTAAACAAAACCTTTAAAGAATTGCAAATCCTTTGTTGCTAGTTCAGGGAGGAGGGGAGTCTAATTTTTTCATGTTGCATCAGAGTTTTCCCTTAGGCCAGGTCGTAATACATACAACTGCACATCCACATAACCATAAAACAAAATCATCAAACTTATAAATGACACAACAGTGGTGGGACTGATCTCAAATGGGGACAAGACAGCCTACAGAGGCGAAGTCTGCAAACTGGCAGGATGGTGTTCAAAAACCAATGTATCACTTTACATAAAAAACTCATCACAGCATGGACAATCAACTCCACTGCTCTGGTGAAAAAGGCTCAACAGTGGCTCTACTTTCTAAGGACACTTAGCAAAACCAACTTGTCCATCAACCTGCTTATTTCCTTTTACCGCTGCCCCAAAGAATATGTAGTGAAATACTGTATAACAGTATGGTATGCTAACTGTTGACCAGCATACAGGAGAGTTACATAACAGAACATAATTGGACTCCCCATGCTGTCACTGGAAGACACCTTCAGATCATAATGCCTCCGCAGAGCCAGCAGCATTCTGAAAGATGCAACACTATTATCATGGTCTCGTCTCTCTGCTGCCATCTGGGAGGTGCTACAGGGCGTTAAAGACCTGAACTTCCAGGCTCAAAAACAGTTTTTAGCCCAAAGCCGTGACTGAACTCAACTCCACAAAACACTGTCCCCCTACCACCACCACCCCCAACATAATCATAACACTCCACACTACAGCAGTAACAACTGTATATAGTACAATTGTGGAAATGTGCTGTAATATATGTAAATGTCTTATAACATGCAATGATATTATTATAAGGTGCAATAGCATTTGGTACAATGAACAAATGTATAATGTTATTTTTATTTCTTTTACTTATCACTTTCATTTTTTCCCTTTGTCTTTTTATTATTGTTTTTATTTCTTTGTATGGACAGGAGCATCTATGTATGTATTTATTTTATTTATTTTTATTTGTATGTATGTGTTTATGTGTGCACGTATTGAATGTGCTGCACTACAAATTTCAAAGATATTCTCTTTAGAAGTGAGACAACAAAGCATCAGCAGGAGCTAAGTGCTGCACCCTTGGGATATGGGTACCCTTTTCAGGCAAAGACAAAATCTGTACAATCTGCAACCAAAGGACCCTTGTGATTGTTCTTATTAAGAAGAAAAGGAGACAAGGGCAATAGGGTTTGAGGAGTTTGTATCTGGCCTGACAGGCTTTGAGGAGGTTACTAAGAAACTGAAATAGTGATCAGTAAAAAAGGCTGATATCTGCCTTTCTCCTCCTCGTTGGTTCTTTTCTTATAAAGCTGAAAGCTGCTTGCTCTGGATAAGGCCACCTCAAATATTGTCTGCCACCATGGTGTTGCCCATAGCAACTCAAAGACCAGCAGTGGGGACAGTGTGCATGCATGTGTGTGTTTGTGTGTGTGTGTGTGTATAGGAGTGGAGCTACAGTATAGTTTAGAGCTCTGGGTGTACATATCAACTGAATTGTCTATAGAGAAACAGATGAAGCTGAAGTGGATGCATGCTTGTCAGGGATCATTGTCAAAACTCACAATGCATACTGAGTGGAGGAGAAAGTGGAGTTTAAATCTGACATGCAAGACTTCACAGCATCACAGCTTATATTGTGTAATTCTTAATTCAGAAAAGTGTTCAAATGTAGCAGTAGCAGCACAAATTATAAAGCAACATGCTTCTTTTCATTCTTTCCTCTTCTTGTCTTCTACAGTGTTAAAGACGAGGATTTATGTTATTGCGGTGTTAGTGGGTGGTGACATAATTACATTTACACTCAGCACATAAAACCATAATTACTTGTCTGTAAAATTCTTGAGCTGATTTTGTGTGTGTGTATGTGTGTGTGTGTGTGTGTGTTTGTTTGTTCACATAATGTCCTCTGTGGCATTCTTCGCAAAAACTGTATGGTGAATTAAAGTGATTTCTTTTTGATAAAAGGCAGTTTACAGTGTTTTACATTTAAATACTTTCCTCTGACTGAATGAAAGACACTTCAGCATAATATACAGGGACACAAAAGCTCTCTAAAGAGCACAAACATCCAAAAAAGGAACAACAGGACACATAATTTGAATATTATCAATCAAGTGCAGAGACTAAGCATTTGAAAAAATAGTCCGTTGTGTATTTGGAAACTGTTTAGGACAAATGCACTGGAGTAATTTGTTTCAGTTTACTGAGCAACAACTGTAATTAATTTGGAATAAATGAAAAAAAAGAACTACAGAGGGTATTCAATAATAAGGAGCGATTAGTCACTATGACCAAATACACAATGACTTAAGTGCCACCTACAGGTACTCAAACTTCATCACAGAATCCAACAATTATTCACTCAGCTTGCTAAACAGGAAATCAATTTTTTTTGTGTCAGCAGAGCAATGAGCCCTTACTGAAATTCATCATAAAATTCATGAAAATCAAGCACCTGAAGCACTACTTCAGATGCTTGAAATGTGTCTCAGTCAGTCAAAAACAAACAATTGAAACTATTAAAACACAAAACCCACCATTAATGAAAACTGATCAAAATCTGCTCTGCACTGCTATTTTAATCTGGTACACTGGTGTCAAGAAGATTGAGGGACCCCTGAGCTGAGTCATCCAGGGCATGACATTTTGTGCATCACATGTTATTGGTTATTGGTGGTGCATTACCTGAGCCTGAGATCCATTCAGCATCAGATAATAGAGCTTGCTGAGAATGCTCTGCTGCAGCTGGTCCCAGGAGACGCTCCTGTCCTCACGCATGAGAAATGGAGGTCCAAACCTGAAAGAAGAGAGGAGAGTAGAGGAGAGGAGAGGAGAGTAGAGGAGAGGAGAGGAGAGGAGAGGAGAGGAGAAGAGAAGAGGCGTATTTCAGTAGGCTTGAGGTATTGAAAGATACTCCATTTTGCACACATCTTAGCTGCTCTTATCCAGAAAAACTTGTTTACACATGATGAATTAAATGTGTAGACATTTTTTAAATCAAAGGAGCACAATAGGAGAGTCTTGTAGTATTAAATTCCTTAAATTGCTTTTGGCTGAGATAATTTTCCTTAGTATTTTCTTTTGAGACTGATTATCTCGGCAAGTGATCTATGTAAAAGAACAAATACATAATTTAATAATAATATTCTTAATAATAATAATAATAATAATAATAATATGTATTTAATATGTAGTGCACTTTTCATTCATATTGAAACTCAAAGTGTCAAGGTATTAATAACATGTATTTATATGTATTTATTTTCCAAACAAGAATTGTTCTTCACTCTTTGGCACACTGAAGGTTAGTCTTGGTTATCCTTAGGATGATTAAGGCTATTAAAACTATGCCAGTGAAGGTCCTTGCAACTTATTGTATCATCAATAAGTTGATGATACTGCCAAGCTGTTTGTTGTCAAGGTGTCACTGTCATTGCCCTGTACTGACAGCTTGAAGTGACATTATGTGTAGTCAGGAGCCAAATAAAGCTGAGAGATGAGTCTGTACATCACTGATGCATCAGTGCTTCCTAATGAGTTCTATACCTCCAGGTTAACTCAAGGCTTATGCTCCATGTGATTACACAACAGTGGATGACTTAGAGGGTATACTGTATTATATAAGGGGAAAGGCAATTGTGTTGGTGTAGGTAGGGGTGTGTGAACCAAGTGCCTACATTCTTTGTTTAGGTGTCCACATTATTGATAAATGATGATGATTTAGTTTCTTGAATGGAAATTCTAAAATCCATGACTAAATAATTGATCAACTGTAATAGTTACTTTGATGCACCACAAGCTTTGCAATACATTAACAAGTGATTTGAGGATAGATGGCTACCAAGAGAAATCCAGATCATTTCTACAGTTGTACATCTAGTAACACATCCTGACATTATTGGGCCTTTCATAAGAATGTCTTTTATCTGGTCCCATCTAAACCCCATCCACACATTTATAAGCATGAGCATTGTGTACACAGCAGTAAAGGACATGCTGAGTTTCACTATTATCTGCTGAGTTGAACAACAAGATCATGCATGATAGAAATTGGATGAATAAGGAGAAATTTGGAATTAATTAATTACATTTAATTGATCCCTTTGGGAAAATCTCTAGACTATTTAGGGGCACCATTAATGGTGATGGTTCATAAAATTACTGTATGAATGCTACTACTAACAGTGCCAGGCTAAATACACATTGTCTCCTAATGGCTTCAGAAACAAACATTACAGTGACTTCAGTTTACAGCAATTAACTGCACACCACTCTGAAAACCTGAATCTTGTTAAATCCAAAGGAAATAAGCTACTGGCTCTTAATAGGACAATTAGCATACATATTAACTTTTTAACAAGGTTGCGATTCATAAACATGCACAGTAAAGAGTGAACAAAGCAAAGAATGGTCATTGAAATATACCATAGATTATAAATTTGAATTTATGGAGCTCAAACACACATTTACATAGCTGAATGCAATTTTTACAAATTTTAAGTATTACGTTTACACGAAGAACTGAATGTTTTTCAAAGATGTGCCTACTCTGTAACTTTTATTCTCTTGCTTTATATCACTTACTGTATTTTAACTTATTTTTATTTCAAATATAACATTTTTTATTGTATTTAAATGTATTTTTATATTGCCTTGTGTTGCTTTTACATTCTGTTGAAATGTGCTATTGCAAATAAACTTGCAATCTTTCAGCAAGTGTTTCACTCTTTTCTGTGATCTTCTGTAGTGCTGTGGAATAATGTTTGAGTAGGTGTAAAATAATCATACTTTAACTAAGATAAGTTGCATAAGTCAATGTTAATCAGACTCCAAAATATTCTCATCAGAGTCTGGATCCTTTAAATATTTGGAATGTTGCCTACAGTGTATTGAAGAGATATTTTCAGAGTATTTCAGTTCTTATTTTCAACTTTGCTGTGGGATTTGTATCCCTAAACATAGCTCACCTGTTACCTATTCATCTGTTGGATGCTGTTTGGTATAATTGTGTAGTTGTTGTACATGTAGTTTGTTGTTCATTCTTAGAACTAAGCACCCAAATGACACTGCCTACCCTCATTAAAGTAACACGTTCAAACCAATTTAACCTAACTTTCACAGGGTAAGTGCTCCAATTTGGGATCATTGTTCGGATCTGTCCCAGGTTTCTACACTGTCAGCTTGCAGCTGGAGCTTAAGCTGCACAAGCTAAATAAAACCAACAGAGTCTGGGGAATTTGGCAAATAGATATACAGGTCAGAGTCAAACTGAGGTTAGATGTTGAAATTGAGACAGCATTAGGTGATGAAAGAGAAAAATGAATGTGGTATTCTATTTAAATATGTAGACACAATAGAGCAGTAGGAAAGATGCTGCTGTATTTGAAGACTAAAATACAGTCTCACAAATGTAAGATGACTCATCTTTTAAATGCAGTCTGAAAAGTAAGCTAAGTTAGATGACTATTTGCTGCTGTGTGCTTAATAAAACTACTTTAGATAAAGAAAAAACTTAATACATAATATTCAATAAAAGCCAGCCCATCAAAAAATACTAAATAATAACAATATGAACATCCATCAGCTGGCAGCTCACCTGATGGCCTGAGGGCCAGATCCTGCTGTGTTGCAGATAAGGAGAAGAACCTTTGTGGAGCCACCTTGGTTCAGGTATTCAGAGGAGAGCGTGCCAGATGATGGTAATCTTTGACCATCAGGCCCAGCAGCAGACGTGTAAGGAGAGGAGGGGAGGCTGTGGTGATACCCTGAGCAGAGCAGAGGAAAGAAAAACTCTTAATAAAGGATGATAGCTAAGCACAAACTGAGCTCTCACTGTTAGCATGCAATATGGTAGTTGCTGGCAGCCATTGTGCCTGACCTTAACAGTTTTCTTCAGGAAAGACCTAAATACCAAAAAAAAATGTCATCGATATATAACCATTTGGAACAACAGTTTCCAAGACTAATATGGGAGTAAACAGGAAGTGGATGTAAAACTTTTTTTTTTTTTTAAATGAAACATGTAACATGCTTGATAAAATTGTTAAACAAACTGTAATTTAAGCTGTTTCCGATTAAGAAAACTGCTGTTTCTTAGAACAAGTCTACAAGCTTTGTTTTCACTAATGAGCAGGTGCACAGAATGAGGAGAATAATTTGAGGTTAAGTATAGTAGTTGACAAAAGGAGGACAAACTAACAAATTGTTAGTATTTCTTTTTTTCATTTTTAGAGCTTAGGTTCGGGTAAAGGTTAGGTTTGTTATCTTCAGTCAAAATGCAAAAAAAAAAGTATTTTAGAGTCTGTGATGTTGCACCTTTTCCAGCACTTCTACTGTGAAAGTATCAAAAATGTTTTCTATGAAGCTGGGAGGCAGGACTGAAATGGAGTGGAGTTATGAAACAGCTTTGGGTGTCAGAATGAGAAAGTGTTATGCAAGGGGAAACATCTAATGTGCCACTTTACACTGTGATTCTGGAAAAATTTTCAGAAAACTTCTATTATGCTAGAATTGCCCTTTGATTCCTATTTACCCCAAGGAGCTGTAAAAAGAACTACATCTGTTATCACAAACACAGTTACACACATGCACATACTGTGATTAATAGTGGGTAATAGCTGAAGGGGATACAGAAGGCCCAACGTCCTGTCTCCAAGGAAAAATAAACTTTGACATTATCAGAGGATTTAATTAAACAATGCTTGTTCGATCCCTGCTGTGCAATTAATCACTGCCACCTTCCAGCATCACACACACACACACACACACACACACACACACACACACACACACACACACACACACACACACACACACACACACACACACACACACACACACACACACACACACACACACACACACAACACACACAGAGAAAACAGGCGTGAATAGTTGAATTTAGATGTAACGCGTTCACTAAAGAAAGCTGACAGATTATTTAGATACACAAATGCACACATACAGAACTCTGTTCGAGACGCACAGTGAAGTGTTGTGCAAAAGCATTTCTTTTTTGTATCACAGACAAATATTGTACCATACTGAAAATGACTAAAAAAGGTGGTTGACTGACTGAATGACTGGAATTTTTGTCAGTAAATACACCTTTTCATTAACAAAAAAAAGAAAAAAAGAGTGACTTTGTTAAATAAGATCAGAACATCGAAAGAAAAAACTTTTTTGGTTTTTTTTCTCAGCAGACAGGAGCAACTCGATGTGACATTTTGTGCATACTGCCTGCCCTTTAGGTAGCCAATTCATCTCAAGTCTCTTTGCCTCTGTCACCCCTCCCTTTATCCTCTTAGTCACCTTTATTCTCACATTGTCATATGGGGAGGTTTAGCAAAATACCCATCAGTTTTGTTTCAACCCAAACTATACAGCATGGTATAGAATCATTAAGCCTAATACTACTCAGTAAATAATACATTTTAGGAATTTAGTTAACTCAACAGCAGTGGAAGGATTAAGCAAGAATTTCCACAAATGAGTGAATAACTGTCATATTTACAGCTTAAGTGAAGAGTAAACCTATTTAAACCCATATATTATATAGAAGTTTATATAATAAACTTCTATAACTATAAAGGGAATATATGCAGATTGCCATTTCTATATTTTTTATTCTGGAGCCCTGCAATTTGCAGGCATGCACAAACAATCTGATGTCAGTTTGATGGGCAAGTAGGGATAACTTTGCAAACTGACCATTCAAAGGACCCTGAGGCCCTTGTTTTTGACTTTCAGGGAGCATTTTTACATAAGTTCACCTCACGTTTTTAGACTTTGACCATGTTTAACATACACATCCAACATAACAACAGTATATATATATACATGGCAAATCACAAAAAGAATGTTATGTCCCCTTTAAAAAAACTGAGTCCTAAGCATTTTAACAGTAACAGTATTTTAGTGAGTCATTTCAAAAACAGAAAGTAATATGCTGTGCATGGCAAGTAGTGTGATTTCACCCACATCTCCTGAGTGTGTTGGGAGAATCTGCCATGTTCTCATTCTCACCTCCCTCCTCCCTCCCAACGTGAGATTGACAGAGGAGAGCCACTGACAGAGGGAGGTGTCAACAGGATGGTGCGAGAGAGAGATTGAAGGAGGGGTGAAAGACAAAGGAGACCAAAGTGGAGAGAAGAGGAAAGACTGTGAAAGTGAGTAGAGGAGGAGGAGGAGGAAGGAGTAATGCTTTCTATTTTGCCTTCTGAAAGTGAAACAACAAAATATACAGAGGCAACAAGACTTCAGTCGGGAGGGATATTGACACAGTGGGGAAGAAAAACTGCACATTGTATGTCCTCTCATTATTGTATTGATTTAGTGGCAAATTTACATATTAAACCATTTTTATTGTTATTGTGACAATGGCATGGCTGCTGTGGGAATCAGGCTGTAATCTGTTTTTTAAATGAAAAGACAAACAATGAAACTTTACTGAATGCAAGTTAACTGAGGAAGAAAATGGGTGGGGTGGGTAGAGATTTTCAGATTGGAGGCGGTAAGTTTGGCAATGTTAATTAAACAGCTCAGCCCTGAAGAAGGCACCCTTCTCCTGCTACTCACTCTCCTATTCTCTAGACGTCCTCCATTTATTCTCTCTGTGTTATCTTTTACTCCCTCTATCTTTGCTACTCTATTTATCATTTTCAATATCTATTTTCTCTCTCTTCCCCCTCCCACAACTCTCCACTATCTGACTGTCTGGGATAAATCATCCCCCAGCTTCACAAGAAATGAGAGTAAAAACTGTATCTTGGAATAATAATTGCTACAACAGACATTTTGAGTGTGTTTCAGATTGGTTTTATGGGTGATGGGCAAATTGTGTGCCTAAGATGAGACAGTAAGCTGTGATTAAGGAGGTGGAAGGGGAGTACCCAAATACCTTATTACATTTTATCACAGTCAGGACTGGAGTTTTTATCTTTAGAGATTTGTGCAAAACGGAGACCTCCTAAACTCCTTACTACTGTAAGTGATTACTTTATTCTTCTGAGAGGTGTGAAGTATCTGCTAACTGGTGGTACAGCAGGGGTTCAATATGACTTGGAGCTATTGAACAAGAAAATGTTTTATGACTTAGCACTATACTCTTGGTGGTGCCATAAACTCTGCAGGCATCCATGTACATGCACAAAAGTGTTCTCTTATCATATTTTGCTGTTTCACCAAAGGCAAAAGTCCTTTAACATTGATACCTTATTTTCCCAAACAGCTCTGTTTGTTCATTACTGATGTGTCAGAATAGTTGTGAGTTGTGCAACAGAAAAAGCAAAAAACTCGTAGAGGATTCTGACCTGACTAGAAATGACATTCCTCCCAAGTGGTTTAAGACCCAAGGAGTGACCCCTGTCAATGCAATCCACACACCTGACTAAAAATACCCAGGGGGTCATGGACTTCGCCCTGGATGAATCAGAGGTCTTGGCAGTAAACAGCCATCTGACCACAAATGCCCCTGATGACAACAAAGCACCTGAGCTCTCTGCCAACAGCGGGATGACAGATTAAAGAGGTGGAAGGGGAGAACCCAAGTACACCTGATGCTGCTCTCTTCCTTTTCCCTTCCCTTTTTTCTTGGTGTCTCTTTCCCACTGCATCAGCGTTATCCTTTCACTACTGCTGTCATCTCTTTATTCTCTAACTCTATAAGAAGGCACAGTGTATGAAACAGGAGCCAAAATACCCCCTTTTGCTTTCTCATATTAAGAGAAAACAACACATAAGTGTAACAAAGTTGCAATCATTGAAAATGGCCTTCAGTATTTTACACTAAGTTGCATCATGTTTCAAATATTGGTCCAGCAGCATGCGGTGCTAATCCACACTCCATTGTAGCACATTTGAGCTGTTTACACATGTGAGTAAATACACACAACCGTTAACATGCTGTATTTGGAGCTTAAAAAGGGGCTAAATGTCACAGAGCCTTTGAACTAATTTCCTCGGATGTCCGAGTTGGCATTTGCACAGGCATTTTATGAACAGCATTGTTTGTGTTGCTCTTAATAAGACAGCTGATCTGAGTGTAGCTGTTATTTCCCAGATGATTTGAGAACACATTCCAGAGGCAGTCATGGTGATCAGTGCTCCAACTGTAGACACACCAAATTTCTTTTGTCTTCATTTTCTTCAGGTTATTTTAAAGTGATGAATCCAACTGGAGGAGCATGATTTCCTCTGTGAATGCTCCTAGAATATTTTGTGCTTCTCTGTGCTGTGTTGCTTTAGGCAGACTGTAACTGCCTTAATGAAACTACACAGGATGTGTACTTTGCAGGTTTTCATTTGCATGTGTGATGTCTTTGTCTGTGAGTTTATTTATGTAAGTGGTTATAAGCAGTGTGATTCTATAGGTTTATGTTGAGCAGTACAATATAATTATACTGTATATATGAACAGAGACATGTAACGTTACACTTTATTACATAAATAACATTTGCTCATTTCTGTTTTTCAAGGATTTTCACAGAATTTATTGAAATATGAAAGAAAAAATAACAGATCTGTTCCCAATAAATTTCACCAAGCACTTGTTCCCACCATGCTCCCAAAAGTTATCTTTTGTGTTACGATATAACTCTGATCACCACCATTTATAGTAAAAGAAATCCTCTTGTGATTGTAATAGCCCAGGAAATGCTTCTTGTAATGAAAGTATAACAGAAAAACAGGGAGAAATTGATGATTAGATTGGACACAGGATCTGATTTTTAAAGGAGTTTCATATAACTGATAGATTCCTAAAAGAAAAGAAAATAGGGTGGCCCAGGTGTTCAATACTCTGATTATGCAACAGAAAATGTCCCTTGTTTGAGTCTGCAGGGACCTCTGTTGCATGTTTTCTCCTCTATCTCTTCCCTCAATTCATGTCCTGTGCTCTGTACTGTGCTATGTAATAATGCCAAAAATGAATCCTTCATATAATAGATAACACACAAATATTGGCAGTGTGTGAATGTGACAGGTGAATTGTCTAACGTGCACATAAACAAGATGAGTGTGTGAGTGTGTGTGTGTGTGTGTGTGTGTGTGTGTGTGTGTGTGAATACCTTCACTGTTAGTAGCTGATTAAAGGATTTGACTACTCAGATAAATACCTGAGAGTAATGTTGAATGGGAACGACACAGTGGCTTGCCCTCGACTCTACAGTTCAATGTGACAGGATCTAAACACTCAATATTCTGCTGGAGAGAGCTGTTTGTGGATCAACTCTTTACAGTAAGTGTTTGTGTGTATAAGAGAGAAGGAAGAGGGAGAGTGACACAAATGAAAGAGACTTTTACATTTGTCTCAGAATGTAGATACTGCGGTTACATGAGTCAAATCCTGACAGATCTCTTCATCTCTACTGAAATATACCTTTTTCTACCATCTTTCCAGGGAATCCTTTTTTTGTATCTTTTTTAAAACACACAGTCTCTCTCTCTCCTTGGTCCAGTTGGCATCTCTCAGTGTAACCAACTCCTACAACACTGCACAAATCTTGACTGACCTCTCTATTTCCCAGGGGACGTGTGGACCAGCCTGGCCTTTACTTTTTAATGTCAAGATAATCAAGAGAACATCACACAGAGTTAGTAAGCTAAGGGCCTGATTTACTAAGATCCCAAATAATGGGTACTAAATTGCGTGCACGGTGTAATAGATTGCGCAACTCATTTGTGTGCGTTTTGCGGGTGATCTACTAAGAATAACTGCGTAAATGAAAACAGGTCCAACAGGGTGGAGACAGCAGAATTTAAATGAGGGTTTTGCGTGTCTTTATGGAGAGTTTGGATGAGCAGAAAGCTGCAAGCACAAAATGAAATGTGATCAGGTTCTAGGGAAAGAGGTTAACAAATATATTGACTTATAACAAAAACAAATATTACCAGAAAAACCGACATATGGAAGAGTATTTGTGACGAAGTCAATGCTGTTAGTAAAACCAAAAATATTCCACTGCAAAATTATTAACACAGGTGGAAAAACTCCATCCTGTGCTATTCTGTCATGGTGCCTCCGTCTCCTCCTCTCTACAGTAACAGAAGTCATCTGTGCGCAGTGCGCAGCCGGTTAATACCTGCCCTTCAAGGTATTATTTATAGACGCAGTTAGCGTCAGAAAAACTACCTTCAGGTTTGGTAAATCACAATGTGTGTGCTAAATAACATATTTGCATTTTCTCCTCCCTGTATTTTGCACACTGGGGTTGAAACGCCCCATATTACATATTCATTATGGCAAACGTACTAAATGGACAGCGCGTACTATCTTGCACAGTTGAAAGACGCAAACCTCAGTGCGCTGCGTTAGTAGATCAGCTTGCAAATTATTTGCGGGTGATGTCAAGTTTGCACACGTTTTACACACGCAAACCTTTAGTAAATCAGGCCCTAAGTGTCTCTGAACTTCTATTAGAAGTCATTTGCTTTGTGCAGCATTACAGAGCTTCATCGCTATATGTGCAAATTGCTTGGATTGTTGAGGGTGGAATAGGACTCAAGTCTGGCGCATTTGACCTAATTGATTTTTGTTCCATGAGACCTCTTGCTGCTATTTCCTCCAAATGCAAAACGTCATTATTGTACCTGGGAGCAGTGCTGGTTCAACACCCCTGAGAGCATTGACTAGTAAAGTTGGAGAAATCCAGCAGAGCCACACACAGTCAGTATGACAACAGAGACATTCCCTGCATAAAATCAACCTTCCCCAGCATCACTGCCTGCAAAACAGTTAGTTTGTTAGTTTACATTTTCTGCTTTTAATTATGCTCTAAATGAAAGCCTACTCACTACTTACTGGACCGTGTCAATACTTCTGTGCACGCAGACTAAGGGTGGATTGCAAAGCTTTCCCCTCCTCCTTTTCCTCTGCTTTCTTTTCTCAATATCACTGCTCTTCTACTAGATAATAATTAGGAGGTGGAGAGTAAAAATAATGAATGAAGAAGATGCACCAAGTATGGGGAAAGTGGAGGTATATTCCATGTTTCAGACACATGGATAAACTTTTCCCAAGCCTATTCTGGTATGAATGCCACCAGAGAATTAAATATCACAATTTGTAACACTTACAAATATAACAAACCAACAGTCAGAACGAAAAGGTGCATTTTCAAGTAGTTGACATTTAAAGCTTTCTCAATACTTGGCATTTACACAGGAAAAGCACTGCATTCAAAACATGCATGTGCCAGTGAGAAGATAACATGCGTTCCAGAAGGGCCAAAAGAGTAGTAGATATCTGAGTATGATGAGGGGCTAAGTGAGTAGTAGATCTCTGAGTATGATGAAGGGCTAAGTGAGTATTAGATCTCTGAGTATGATGAAGGGCTAAGTGAGTAGTAGATCTCTGAGTATGATGAAGGGCTAAGTGAGTAGTAGATCTCTGAATATGATGAAGGGCTAAGTGAGTAGTAGATCTCTGAATATGATGAAGGGCTAAGTGAGTAGTAGATCTCTGAGTATGATGAAGGGCTAAGTGAGTAGTAGATCTCTGAGTATGATGAAGGGCTAAGTGAGTATTAGATCTCTGAGTATGATGAAGGGCTAAGTGAGTAGTAGATCTCTGAATATGATGAAGGGCTAAGTGAGGAATCGATCTGTAAGTATGATGCATTATTAGAAAACCTAAAGACATAGCAGTCTATAACACTATGAAAAATAATTTTACAACAATTATTTTATCTTATGCCTGGACAATTACACCATTAATGTTCCAAAGTAATCTACCTGGAATGCATGAAATTGCATGTATTTGGCTGGATAACGCTGCTGCAAAAGTTCTTTGATGATGTCCTCTGCATTGGATTTCCTGCTAAAAACAATGGTCTCCTTGAAATGAATAGGTTGTGTTTTTGTTCTATTGTTATTGAATGCTATTGTTGGTCTGTATGCAATATTTCACCGAAGTCAACCCTTAAAATCTAAAAATAATTTTCTTGCTTGATGAAAATGTTTAAAATTTTTTGCAGTGGACTATGTCGTCTTCTGCTGGGGAAGCAATGCTGTGATGGAAAAAATATCCTTTTCAGGATCAAAGAGGAGAAGGAGGACCAAGGCGTGTGATGATGAACCCTATGTCACAGCAGAAAACCATCATCAATCATCTGTACTTGCTACTGCATGTCCAGACTCTGCCATGTTGTAATTTGCCTTGTTACTTTTTCATTCCTCCCTGCCATCCCCTGCTGTTAAAACATATTTTCTGACCATACATCCTTGTTGCTCTATCTCAGTCTGAAGAGGACAGCACATGAAGTGTATTTCTGAGCAGAGTGACATGCACACAAATGACCTACAAATTGTCATGCTGAGACAGTTTGACAGTGAGATAAAGACAGTCCAGGGAGGACATCAGTATGTGATGGGAGCCTGCTTTCAGACTTAGAAAACTATTATTCTTTGCCACATGCTGAGCTAACCTTCCTGAGAGTATGGCTAAATTCCCCATTTCCCTCACCAGTCTATTACACGTTGTCCACCTTGTGATTTTCCCACTTCTGTACTGAGTGCATTTTTGTCTGTGAAAATAGATATGTTGCTTTTTTCCATACAAGCTTGTATTGTATAGAAGACACCACATCATACCACACCCCAAATGAATTAAGCGGCTAAACAGAAACATCAGTCAATAAAATGAGATGCACTGGTTTGTTGAGCTGGTGCGCTGTTGGTTTATGTTTAATAACCTTAGAAATAAGATTTATTCCCTGCGATAATCATTATTGTGAGAGAATCCAATTTTATGAGTATAATTTGATTTTTGCATGATTTTGAGATAAATTAGCGTGCTTTAAAATCCAGTGTTTCATTTCTCATGTCTGCAAATACAGTGATACACTCAACCTCACTCTACATGGTGTCTGTTCATCATTAGCAAATACATCAACAAATTGTTATTGAGTTGATACTGGTAATAAGAAAAGTTTACATTATTAAACAACACACAAACCTTTTTTCAAATGACAAATGTGCCATGTCTTGTGCAGCGGTATATTGTTCCCAATGGAATACACTTAACGTGTCCAACTAGCCCAAAAAGGAGTTATTTACAGAAGTCTTACTGCAAGAAATATATTACACATGAAAAATAGCCAGTTGACAACAACTGGTAGCAGATATAAGTTTATCTGGTCTTGATGAACTACCAACAACAGTTGTGTTTTATCTTGAGTTGACCAACGTGGTGTGATGAGAAATTATAAGAACTCTAAATAGTTCTTATTCATTGGAAACTGAGTAGTCAAACCAAAATAAACTACGTACAAAAATGCAACAAAATGCAATGCTTCAATACTACCGGGAAAAAAATGCAATTATGCATAATTTAAAAAAACCTGTTGAGTTATTTTGTTTAAATACTTTTTCAATAGACTGTCCTCTTTACAAAGAAGACAAAATCATGCAAATAATGCTGCCATACATCATCCTTTAACTCCATAATGCCACACGGTGGTCTCTGCTGTACTAAGTGTGTAAATTCAGATGCCATACATTATAAAACATGACATAAATCTGCCAGAAATAAGTTATGATATCCTGGAATCTGGTCTGCTGTGATCTTATAAATTATTCAGAGATTAGGACCATTCATCATTTTCATCAGATTGCTCGAAAGAATGGAAATAACATTTGCCAGTGAGCACTGGAGGGCGAGTCATTACCAGTGTATGTGTAAGGTTTTTCCTTAAGGGTCATGTATTTATGAGACTCTCTAGAGTAACTCTAATTGATTTATTACCTACTTGACTAACACAGTTGATATGTGTTTTTGCACACACAAGCACATGTGTGTATGTGCTCTCTCTCTTAGTAATGAAGTGACAATAGAAAATGCCTCCTGTTGAGAAAGTGAAGCGGTTTAATCTTTCATGAGCACTTTGAGCATAGAAATGAATTATTGATGTCATTCTTCTTCTGGGGGTAACAAAAACCCCTATAAGGGCTTCATTCAGCAGTAGGTTGGTGTACAAAAACTAACCTCAGCTGACCTAAATGGCAACCCCCAAAGACTACTGCTATAAAGGACCTCACACTCACAGTGATATTACTCAATTAGGTCCCCTTTGGACTCAGACATTGATCTGTTAAAGGCTCTATATGTAAAAATGTTTTTTTAATAAAGCACCCACTCATTGTTATGAGGGCCAATCCACACCACTTAACCCACAAAAATATGCTTTAATCAACCACCTAAATTAAACCAGCAAACCCCCTACTTTGTTTACCACACTAGTAAACACGGATGGTTTACCTACTGGTAGGCCCAGCTAGCGGTGGCCAGAGAGCAACAAGTTGTGCTTTTGTTGTGAAATGTGTGGTGGTTGACAGAGGCAGCAGGCTGTCTCAACCTCTAAAAAAACAAGGTCCTATCCTGTAGTAGAAACAGTGATAGCTGTAAGGCAGCTATAGCCACCAACCAACCTTGTGGGTAACAAGGCTGGAGAGCTAATATCTGCATGTTATTTCTAATTGGATAATTTAGCACAGTTTTTGTTTTGGTGGTGCAGTTTTTATTGATGTTAGCGTGAGAGAGTTAATGATGTTGGGTGTGCACAAAAACATCACAACCTTTGCATTTTTTCAGAAAATATCAGCCCTTCACATAGAAATCAGTCTGCAGGCTGTTAGAGACAACTGAGAAAGTTGGGGAAGGTCTCATTTTTTATGTTGATAGATGTGAATTGCCTCATAGAGACAGAGCAGAACAGTGTTGCTGGTATTATAAGAAAGCTTTACAGCCTTGATTCACCTCAGCAATGTAGAAACAGTGATGGAGCAGCGAAAGTAATGTAAAAAGTAAAGAATGTCAGAAGTAATGCAATTCAGGGAGAAGAGTGTTCACACAGGCTGCCTCAATGATGAAATTTTAGATTTTTATTCACTTAATCACTCATTACTCACTGACTGTTAAACGTCACAGTCTGACTCCCATTCATCCGCAGCATGACGATTAGGCTCGCCCATGTTTCATTAGCCCCACTGGATGTTATCTAAGCACCTGGAACCAACCTTATCATTTTTCTCACTAACTCCATAATTGATTAGATATGATATGCTGAACTGCCCAAACTGTTACTGTCAAAAATGGACAGTGGAAAAAAGTTAAATAAGTTTTAAATCCTGTTTTACTCTTCTCCTGACTATGTAGAAAAGCCTTTTGCTGGATTTTCCTCCAGTAAGCAGCTGGCATGAATAAAAGCTAAAATGTATGTAATAAGTGCAAGGACAGCAACAGAGGTTATTACTGTAAAGTGCTTATTAACAAATGGTAAAATGTACAACATTGTGGACTGCTATCATTAGTCCACTAGCCTCCACAATTTATGCTTACAACCCCTCACACGCTATTTCCAACCACGCAAGTAAATTTTCATTTGAACAGATCTGAAATAATAATTGGGCCTGTAAGTTAGATTAATTAAACTACTGTCTTACACATATTTAAGTCTACATTTAGACATTTAAACCACAGCATTGTGCATGCTCCATCTCCATTATTGTGACAACATTCAACAAAGATCTGTAGTGTTCATTTTGGAGACTACAGTGAAACTGTTCTTACTTGCCACAATCTGATGATTTCTCAGTGTCTAAGGTCCATTATTTGTGGCAGCTCATCCAGGTGAAAAGTTTCTCAGGGTTAGGGTTTGGGATGATGTGATGCATCAGGTTGGCATTCGGATGTTAATTTTTATATGTTTGGGTGCTATCATGTGTAAAGAAAAATAATGAAAGGAGGAATACTCCGCACATTGCAAACACTGGACCTTCTCCTCACTGAAGTAAAATGTACGCCTGTGATAAAAACACTGTAGTTAATGAATTGTATGAATGTGAAGAAGTATACGCGTGAGGAATAGTTCAACAGGAAATGAAATGAGGAATGAGCAAAATTGCCAAATAAGCGTGGGAAGTCATGTATTGATGGTGTTTTTGATGGACATCCTAGCTGTCTCTATGGATACCTGAGTGTGGTGCAGAGCCTCCACGACTGTAGAGGAGTGGAGCCTGGAAGGCGTATATGACGTCGCTATCAGCGATTGCTGTCAAGTCATCGCCATCTGCGAAGGAACGCTGGAAACCCGTGGAGTACAACTCTGATAAGATGACCTGCAGAGAGTGTGAGAGAAACATCACATTAAATCATACTGTGTTTATAATATAGTCATCTTTGCAGAGCTGAACCAGGATTGTTTTCTATTAGCTTTAAACCAAACTTTCCCACAAGGGACTATAAAGAATTAATTATAAGAATTAGAATTAATTTAACTAAAAGCAAGAAAATCATGGGGCCACAATGGTACCATTGTCATGGTGCTGACAGTCTGGGATAACATGGTGTGAAGATGAATAGTATGACTCACTTAAATAAACCCACAATGATACTGTATATGGGCAAATTGAAAGATAAAATACAATGAAATACATTTCTAATCAGCTTGCAGAAATTAAAGCAAATCCTAAAGGTTGATTCTTAAAATCTCTAGAAATATATCCTATGAAGCAACTTCAAAAGACTAAAAGACATTTCTCAAACAAGCACACAATCAGAGACCACAACTTGGCAAGTGAAAAACATCAAGATAAAAAATCAAGATGCGGATTTCTGCAAAGGGAATAATATCAAGGACTCATTTCTTTTTAGAATGTCTCATTTTTTTATCTACCAGAGATTTCCTAGAATTCCCTAGTTTCTTGTTTAAATCAAGACCTTCAGACCACTGAAGTAAAACAGAAAGCAGCATACTGCTAAATAAAGTGCAAACTAACAAGTCCTTAGTTAGATAGGTTTGTCTGATTGGCTGGCAAGTGTCTTAAATTATAAAAATGTGCCACGTTTAGTAAGTGTGCGTTTCAGCGGATCGTTTCAGTTTCAAAACTATTTTACTGTTGCTTCAAATGCTTTTCCAACATGTTAAGCAACCAATCAAATTGTAGTGGTAAAGGTCTTTACATATCAGAGGTAAAGTGTGAATGTGTTTTTTAGCATGTGAATAGTATTTTCTGATATATTTTTTGGTGCATTCTGTCAATTGATCCTCTCACTTCAACAACGGAAGCAAAAAAGCTACTTTTTTGCTGACCAATCATGAAGCATCTTGCTGAGAAGTCGCACAAAATATGACAAAAAAGAAATTACACAGACATTAAGTAAAAGTTCAAATGTATGAAGAAGGATAGCTGGAGAGTTTTGTTTATACCCATTTGGGGACAACATTGACTCCTTTTTGTGTGTGTGTGTGTGTGTGTGTATGTGTGTGTGTGTGTGTGTGTGTGTGTGTGTGTGTGTGTGTGTGTGTGTTTGTGTGTGTGTGTGTACCTGGTCTGGAGAGATTTTGCCCTCCTCTGCTACCATGGCTCTCAGGCAGGACAAGGAACCAATGAGAGGTACAGCCAGCCCCACCCGAAGATACCTCTGACCCTTTGTACTGAACACCAGGGTCACACACATCGGCCTGTAGGGCAAATAGAGGGGGAATGAGGAAGTTTGTATTTATGTGTGTGCAAGTGTAGGGGAGGGAGGGGTTGGAAGCCAGAGAGAGGAATACAGATGACATAGCTAAGATCTGATTTTGCAGGTTTACAGATTCCAAACTGGCATATTGGCATTTGAAAAGTCATGCCATGTGTGTGGTCTATGCTGTAGTGCTAACTCTACAGTATAGAGACAACCAAAACCAAAAATAGAGAGGTTAATGTAATTATGCAGATTTCAGGGATGCCATAGATAGATTCCTATTCAGCCAAACAGCAAAACAACACACTCAATAAAATGAAATGCACTGTTGAGCTTTTTAATGTCTAATACGTTAAGGGAACAGATTTCCTCTGACAATAATGTTGGACAAAATTATATATGTCTGGGTTTGACTTAATATCTGAAGCAATTTAACTATTTTCAAATGCTTCCTTAGTTTCATTTCTCTCTGGTGTGTATTTGTAGACTCATGCTTGACTGAATGAGGAGATGGACTGAGAAATGTTGGAGAAGTAATAGGGAGTTAAATATATAGTTGACTGGATCTGTAACTGAGTCTGATGAGAAAGATGAAAGAACGGACACAAGGGCGGATGAAGGAGAAAGGTCAAGTAAAGACAGAAATAGGTAGAAGAGTAAGGTCATGCCATCTCATTTGGGTTGAAGACAGTGTAATTGCTGACACCTCCATTTCCTGTTTCCCATCATGCATTATTCAGGTGGGTAATGTGTTAGCAGTGGGGAGGCTGACAGGGCAGACGGCAGAGTTTCTGAGCAGCTGTTTACGTTGTTAGATGCTCCGAAATTAGCATGGAGATGTGAAATGAAACGGGATGAGAGATGTGGGATGACACTTGAGAGGAACAGAAGAGGAACAGGAAATAGAGATGTCAGCTTCCAAAGCAGGATTTTTTGCAGACTTCCAGCCTCCTGCTGGTTTAGAGCCTGATAGTTTCTATCAGTGAACAGATTCTTCTTCCTCAAAAGATTAAAAGGGTCTTAAAAAAAGACCCAGCGAGTGCCATGATTCTGCTCAACTTTCATAAAATGCTATTGCAGAGTTTCTGTGTGCAACCATATATATTTCCTATTCCTGGACTGAAACCTGTAAACCTGTTTTAACTAACTGAAACAAATATGGATGATAATGTTTTATTTAAGACTTTAAACTTTAGTTTAATCCCTCAAAGTGAATGTTATATTAGGTGTTTTTTAAATATGTATTTCACAGCAGTATCTCATTTGGAAATGTGTATTTGGATACTGATTGAAAACTCAGACATCTGAGATTTAGTGTAAGAAATGTCTAGTGAAATAAATTGCATTCACAGATGACATTGGAAAATCAAACAGAAGACACACAATAACAAAAATGTGATGAATTAAGGGCATACATTTCTTCTTGCATTACAAAAGGCTGCCGTTGTGCAATTAAAACATCCACATTTCTAACTGCATTGATGCAAAATCATAACATAACTGTCAAAAATAAAGTTCTCTGCATGTTACAATTTCATATTGTAAGATGAATGAAATTCAGTGACATTTAAAAAACAAATCTTTGGCACATGTTAGATCAGATTATGGTTAGATTAGTAAAATGACACTAAAACATATAAAACCAACAGTATGGCCCTTTTTATTACTTGTTTGAGTAAAGTTGAGCACAGAATTAAGGTATCATTTTGCTGAATGTGATCTTAATCCTGCAGTCTGCTGCTGAGCTTTACCCTGGAAGCACTTTCTGTGGTCAGTTTATTAATTTGGTTTTGTACATAACGTTTGCGGTTAGTTTGTTCAGGTCTTGGTAGTGTTCTCTATGTTAAAGTGTATTAGCATTTATTAGTACAGGCTACATGCAATCAAATACTCCCTAAACTTGGATAAGCTTGTTGACCTAGCCTGCTGTACCCACCCAGAAGGCAATACAAAGGCTCAATGAAACATACGCCCTTAATTTGCGTTGCTAAATTATTAACTGACCAGTAACTAACAAGCATCTTACAAAGGTTTTACCACTTTAGTAGATATTTTAAATAGTTTCAGGAATATTAACCTTTGAAATAGTGATGCTGAGACTGACTGTGTAAGGTTAATTTGGGAGAAAACATACTGCTGTGCTGCTTTTCTCTCTGCCATACTGGCATTATCTGCAGCACCCAGACCTTGATGCCACACTGCCAACCAGACCCTGCTGTGTCTCTGGGGGCTTCAGACTTATCAGGCATTCTGGTGGGATACTACTGCAGCAGGACGGAGCAATGAGGGCAGTGTGTGTTTGTGCGTGCAAGTCAGGTCAGTGTGGGGCCAGCAGCCAGTCCACACTGAGCTTGAATGAATTTCTCCCTGTGCTGGGCTCAGGCAACTGCAGAGACAGACCACACACTGTCAGAGAACACGCGTTACAATCATGAGTTGAGGGTTAGCTCTGTGGTGGCCATGCAGTGAGTTTGCAGAGCAGCGGCATCTGCATATTTGAAGATAGCAGGATTCATTGAGCAGTGAATGTAGGAAAATTTTGAGATGGGATTAGGCTGAAATGTAATAGATTTTTTTTTTTTTTGTGTGTCTTTCAAACATATTTTATAGCAGTTTTGAATGGCATGCCTTGATATACGGGCAGAAAAGGGGGATAACATAGGGGAATTGATTTTGATAGCAACCAGAAATGGATTGCTGAAGCCCAAAGAAATTTAAAGCCACAGTGTCACATTGGTATGTCAATACTGATATCAGTATTTTACATTTAAAAATGAAAATGCTGGCAATCTTGCAGTGTTTTATTTTTGTGTCTTCATTTATTTGCCTGTCGCTATCTGTGTCTGACTCTGGCCTTCCCTCTGTCTCTCTCTCTGTCTCTCTCTCTCTCTCTCTCTCTCTCTCTCTCTCTCTCTCTCTCTCTCTCTCTCTCTCTCTCTCTCTCTCTCTCTCTCAAACATTACTGATTGAATACCCCAAAATTGGTTTGATTATTGCATGGTACAATTTGCAGTTACAAAATAAACTTGTCAGTGCTCTCTGGTGGACAACTTTGTAACAGAGAGAGTTTCTGTGACCTTACACATATCATTGGCAATTCTGAACTACAAAGTCTGACTAGCCAACATCTACACCAATACGATTTATCTACACAAAGGTAATAGTGGCTGATATATCTGTCCAGCCAATTTATCAGTCTAGATCTAGTATTGGCATAACACACTCTCCCTCTATTTGCACCTCTATTGTCAACATTTTTTAAAAGTTCTTTGTGCACATCCTCTCTTGTTTCCCCTCTATCTTTCCATTCATATGTCAAAGTCGTACTGTCTTACAGAGGGGACCTTGCTGACATGCAGCTTCAGGTGTGGTTAAAAATGGAAACAGCACAGAAAGTGTTTGCTCAGGGACTTTTGATGGCAAACATTTATCACTTTGATATGACTATGGCCAAAAGCCCTGTGTGTACAGCAAGTGTGCAGCTATGCATGTGTTTGTCTAGTTCTTTCTCCTTTTGAAAAGTTTGCTTTTACAGTGCATCTTTTATGATAGAGATATTGTTCATCTTACTCATTGAGGCAATATCTATGCTAATCTGGACGCACATATCCATATCATTGATATCAGGTGATCAGCCAAAACATTTTTGGGTATGCACTGGGGCTTACAGGAGATTTAACCCACATAGGGTACATATTAAACCATATAATTTATCAGCTGAAGTTAAAACAACTGAAAAATGACCAAAAACTGCAGTAATACGTTTACTTACTACAATTTGGAAAATTATTTTGAAGAAAAAGTAGTTCAAGAGGTACAACATGTCATTAAGCTTAAACTGGTCATATAAGTGAGTTATTATCTTAACACAGTGGCCTATAACAACATAAACAGCAAAGGTCATATTAGTTGTTCTAATGAATATGTTTTGTATGTCATGTATATTGTACATCACCTGGTTTGTCGTAGGGGGATAGGCAGGGAGATACATAGAAACGGGTCGAAGGTGTTGCTCTGCTTAAGGCAATGAGGGCACGTCAGAGAAGACCTGGAGGGACAGAGATACACCAATGAAAATCTTGATTTCACATTTTTGTCTTTCTTTCAATTAAATATGATCTCAGACCAACATATATTCTAATTTTAATGACGGAATATTATTACATAATTCTCATTACCCATTATTATCCTGCTTTAAACCATTTCAGTCCATTTCTGCATCAGCCCATAGCAGTCACGAAGCTCACATCCTTTAAATATTTCAAAGACATTGGCCATTCGAAGAAAAAAAGCTCTTTTAACTTTACACCTTGACTACATATACAGTGTTGGCCTGATGGACCAACAGTTATCACCATCTATCTTGAGTATGGAATAAAGGAGCAGTAGAAATAAACTATACTGTATGCAGCAAAAGAAAAAAAAATCCATTGTGAATAATGTGCATATTCCATGTGGACAGTGGTGAATACTAAGCACTGAAACAGGCCATCTGGACTACTCTGCTGCTGAGAAGAGGGCAACAAAGCAACAGAAGTGGGATGCTGTTCAGAGTTTTAGCATAAAACACACTAACTTAGGCAGACTAGATACTGCAGTAAATGAAAAATGCAAATGAGCTGGAGAAGAGAAGAAAGAGAGAAGAAAGGGGCAAGGAAAGATAAAAGATGAAAGGTGGATGGGCATGTTTAAAAGGTGATGATAGTGAAGATAAACAGTTAAAGGAACAAAGATGACTTGCTACTAAAATGAAGGGCAGCAGGCACGGCACAGGTTGAAAAAGCAGGGGAAACAAAAGTGGAGAGCAAAGACAGAGATGAAGAGAAAGACAACAAAGTGCAGGCCTCAGTGGGAGGACAGATTCAAAATGAACAGAAGGCTGGAGGCAGGACAGTCGAGCTGACCAAATCTAGAAAGCAAAGCTGATGGAGAAAAAGACACCAACAGGAGAGGAATGACAGAAGGATAGAGAAACTATAGTCCACTATCTGAAAGAAACTGCAACAAAACAGTTTTCAAAGCCAGATAGTGACCTCATGAGGATTTCAGTCAAGCGTAGTTTATTTGAAACTCAGAACACAATAAAGTTCAGGACCGTAGATAAACAAAAGATGCAGCCAACATCATACTTTAAACATACCACAATATCTACGCCATCATAATGAATATTAAATCAAATCACTCCAAAGCTTAAAATAGTCACACTATTTTTGTTGATCAATGAATCGATTAATATTTGCAGGTCTATAAAATACCGTTCCCGTAAGCCATGATTGTATCCCTCTTTTTTTATTGTTGTAGAAAAACTGGTGAGATATGAGTCTACAAAATTTCACTTCAGCTATGGAATTGTTAGCAATTTTTAGCAGTGTGATCATGACTTTTGTTTGTTTTCTGTTTTTTTACATGTTCAAAATAAACATTCAATCAATGTCTTTGAAACAACTTTATCATAATGCTGCCGTAAAATGCTCTGTTATTACTGACATTTTAAGAGTGTGTGCACATTCATATGTGTGTGTGTGTGTGTGTGTGTGTGTGTGTGTGTGTGTCGCCAGATGCTCGCTTCATCTTATTTCTGGCAGTTGAGCTGCATCCAAGTTTGTGGAGATACAAACTGTAAAGTATGCTGGAAATAATACAACAGTTTTCAAACTCCACATTTCCTCGCTGTCAATGTTGCATCCAGTGTACCGTGGCAGCCAGTCACAGGCACACTAATGATGCCAGTTTTGTACTCATTAAAGCAGACTGTCAGGTTGTACTCAGCCACAGGTGCACACACACACACACACACACACAAACACAATTCTGTGCGCACCCAAAAAACTGCACTTACTTACACTGAAATTCACCAGCGCATGCAGAAACACCCTCACACACACAAACTAAAAAGCTTGCGGGGAGGCTGACAGTGTTTCCAGTCTGGTGGAGAATATGAGATAAGTATTCCTGCTGATGACATATGTGTGTGTGTGTGATAGACAGGAAGCAAGGATTGTACTTGTGTACAAGATTCAGATGTCAAACTAAAGACCACCAACTCTTTAGTTTACGCCAGATACCTGGGGCTCCACCACAAACACACATGCACAGCCAACCAGCAGCTAGTTTTATTCATCATAGAGAAAGTCGAGCTACTCAGGATCCCTTCGTTCTGCTTGGAGCTACATAAACAACACTCCACACCAGCAGCATCTCTAAACATTATGCAGTGTCATATTACCTGATTCAAGTTACAGTTATTCTAAATTGAGAAGCTTTGCAGCACGATACAGGACACAGTGTTGTTGATGTTGAAAAGTATGCAGCACAAACTAGATCAGGATGTTATAACATATGAAACATATATAACTTTACAGTATATGATTTATTATGTTATGAAGTCAGGAATGAGCTGATGTCAGAGTTGCAGGGTTTGCTACAAAGTTTATTTAACAAAAGTAAAACATTTCCATCCGTCTAAACAGATTTCTAGTATATTTGTAGTTAGAATTTCCTCAAATAAAAAGAGTGGAAAATCTGAGGGAATGGCCAACTAGTTTAAATTCAAAGCCATTTTGCAGCTGAGTCTTGCTTTATATCTCCTCTCTGGTTAAAACTAACAGACAAAAAATAATATAATAACTGAACAATCAAGCGGTTAAATTAACTGTGAGGTAATGCGTAGTAATTGATGTGTACTTGTGATTTAATGGGGTGATGAAGCAATGTCACTCTACCATGTGATTCAACACATGTCAATCAAAAGTAAAAAAAATTAAAAATTTAAAAATTTAAAAAAAGGAATAAAGAATGGCGAAGCCACATAACTTGAGGTTTGCACACTATCTTGAATAAACACTTAACATGTGGGGGAAAAAACGTCTTTTCCACATTAAAAAAAAAAAAAATTCTGGTCACAGCTTCAGTCCCATAGGTAGCCAACAAACAATGTTCTTCTCAAAGAAGCCTGATGGTTTAGTCACTGCAGTCTTGACCTTCTTCAAGTTGTAAACAGTGTCAGCCGACAGGTCCACAGACAGTGATGGATGGAGGTCTGGGCTCAGGTGGAGATGCAGACCAAAAACAACTAGATAGAATGTGTTGCTGGTATTCAACATTCCTCTCATAAAGGTTGAAAGCTTAATTTAAAATTGCACTATTTAACCTTCCTGTTGTCCTCCCGGGTCAAACTGACCCCGTCTGTCCTCCCTCCCTCCTTCTCTCTTTCGTTTCTTCCTCTCTCTTTCCTCACTTCCTTCTGTCCCCCTTCCTTCCTTTCCTTCCTCCCTTCCTGTCCTGCCTTCCTTCCTTCCTTCTTTCCTTCCTTCCCTCCTTCCTTTCTTCCTTCTTTCCTCCATCCTTCCTTTCCTTCTGCCCTTCCTTATTTCCTTTCCTTCCTTCTTCCTCCCTTCTTTCCTCCTTTCCTTCCTTCTTCCTCCCTTCCTTCCTCCTTTCCTTCCTTCTTCCTCCCTTCCTTCCTTCCTCCCTCCCTCCTTTTCGTTCCTTCTTCCTCCCTTCCTTCGTTCCTTCCTTCCTCCTTTCCTTCTTTCTTCCTCCCTTCCATCCTTCCTCCCTCCCTCCTTTCCTTCCTTCTTCCTCCCTTCCTTCTGTCCTTCCTTCCTCCTTTCCTTCATTCCTCCCTTCCTTCCTCCCTCCCTTCCTTCCTTCTTCCACCTTTCCTTCCTCCCTTCCATCCTTCTTTCCTCCCTCCCTCCTTTCCTTCTTTCTTCCTCCCTTCCTTCCTTCCTCCTTTCCTTCCTTCTTCCTCCCTTCCTTCCTTTCCTTCCTTCTTCCTCCCTTCCATCCTTCCTTCTTCCTCGCTTCCTCCCTTCTTTCCTTCCTTTCCTTCCTTCTTCCTCCCTCCTTTCCTTCCTCCTTCCCTTCCTTCCTTCCTTGACTCCTTGAGGACGACAGGAGGGTTAAAATGCTTATATTAACAGCAACCAATTAACTGAGTGTAATGTGAAAGGGGGCACTTGCTTTATGTATATAAACAAACATACAGAGAATTATCATCTGACTCTGCCGTTTCCACCAGAAGGGCATTTTAGGATTTTCCAGTTCATTGTTTTGATTTACTGTTCACTGCAACTTTACTGTCTGGTTCACTTTCTCACATCATGCTCTGATAAATTCACTGGATATTACCTGCCAAGCATCAAAAGGCAGACAGGAAAAGTTAGCAACTCATTTAGCAACTGATGCACAGATATTTTCCTGAGGAGTTGGTGATAACAGATTACTGTACTTAGACTAATCAGGTATCCAAAAACACGACTCCATGCAAACCTTAATGTTGCACAGTGCCTGCTGGATATGTAAATGACAACTGATTGCTAACACATTTGCCATAGTAACTTTATATGGTGGAAATAAGACAATGACGTGTTTAAAGGTTGTTTTTAAAACCTCCAACTAGCAAAAAATCAATTAATACAAGTTTAAGAACTTAAATAATTGCTAGTTAGCTTCATCTGACTACTAATTCTGACCAATCAGTCTCTGAAAACAAAGACCAAGAATATACTGACACTTTAATTTAGTTTCTCTTGGTGATGCAAAAAGAACATCCTCATACCACAGAAAAATCTTCCTGATCTTACCAGGAGAAACAGACAGGAAACACACAGCAAACAACACCACCAGATGCATTAGTACCCTGATGAGTCAAAAAACATTTTACTCATTAAATCCCACCAGGCCTATAATACATTATGAATGTTCTGTTGTTGATACGGTACAGAATATGTATTCATTGCACCTGGCTAATTTAACAACAGTGCAAAACATCACTACACAGTCCAGAGTAAGCCTCAGGTGTACTCTATTAAATAAAAAGTACACAACATAACCATCACAGTCCTGTTTGTCAAGTTTAGATCAATTGTCAGTTCTCTAGAGGTGAACAAATTATTCTTGTGCAAGTAAGAAGCACAGTAAATTGTGACTTGCCCTCAAAGAGGAAAGTGAAATTTTCATTTCATTTCAAGAAAAGCATTAAACTTATTTTTCTTTCATAGAAGTGAGAGTTAAGATGACTCATCTGACATGCTCTTAAAATATTAGCGTTGGTCCCTTATGAAGTAGAAGAAAGAAAGAAGAAAGAAGTAGGACCAATAAAACGTCAACACAAACTAAACTTGGAGCTGCATTAATTGTCATAGTTCTCCAATAGTTGACTGTTCTCCTCCTGGTCCTGAAAGTGAGAGGTGGAGCTCAGCAAGCTAATTTTATTCTGTCTGCCTGTCTGCCTGTCAGTCAGTCAGTCAGTCAGTCAGTCAGTCAGTCAGTCAGTCAGTCAGTCAGTCAGTCAGTCAGTCAGTCAGTCAGTCAGTCAGTCAGTCAGTCAGTCAGTCAGTCAATCAGTCATGTGTCACTGGCTTTGGATTGGAGGGCACTCATCACACTCTATCAGAGAGTTCGAGTGGAGGCCTCCTGTCAGGGGAAATGAACTCAGCTAAAAGGGCTGTTGAGACTCTCACATACAGTCATGCTGAATCTCATACAAACTTTTCTCTCACCCTCACTTTCATAAGCATTAACTCTCCCTCCTTAGGTTTAGAAAAAGCAGCATTTCAAAGCGCCGGTACCTGGATTCAAAGATGTTAACTAAGCCCTCTATCTCTGGCCCTGTTGGCACCTGACTTTAACCATGTGTCTTGGGAGTTCTGATCACAAGAAGACAGCTGTAAGTAAATCAATTCAAGTCTTGCATTAGAATGTGTCTCCACATACGTCATGAGTGACGACTTGTGATCGGATCTCACTTCCCTGCTAAATAAAAAACAAACACATAGTTGTTTTTAAGAGACGGGAGTAGGCAATGCACTTCCTATGCCTAGTCTACAGGGAATTTAGGGGTTACTCACACTAGGCCCGGTTGCCTTGTACCGTGCCAGAGCATGATTGTCCCCTCTTCCCATTCCCCCACTGGGTTGCGCTCACATTGCATTTAACACATATAGCTTTGTGGCTTATTTGGGATAGTTATGGGCGCGGTGACACACGGAACCTCACACATGCCTTATAGAGCCTTATCAATTACACAATGCAGCGATTTAATGGACAGTTACATCATTGATGTCACGGTTAGTGATCTCACACACTGGTCCAACTGAACCATGCTGGAGCCCACCTCTTCAAGCGGACCCGGGCACTCTCTCACATACACATGCACACATTTTTCCATCTGTTCCATCCAATTGGGACTACTGAAGGCACTTTTAATGGATCAGTCTCAGATGTCTTAAAGCCAATCATCTGATCGTTTGTTAAATCTGAGTTCGCCTGCTGCCAAAAACTGTGCACACCAACACAGTGAACCGCAGAACCGCAAATTACAAAGCAGCCCGTTTAGATTGATGATGATGTCAGCAAGCCACATCTAGTGCTCGTAGCAAAGTGAAGTAAAATATAGATCAAATATGCATAAATAATAAGGTAATTTTGAGTCAACTGCAGCAAATACAGTCATGGAGCACTTGGTAGTAATATCCCAGTGTGACTTTTACAATGCATTTGACTACATTTCTATGTATTTATTTATTTTTGTTTTTTTCCTGCATCTTCAATTCAATTGTACCTATCAAAACTACCCACAAAACTGGGCAATGCTACCATTAAGTTAGTGGTCTCAACAACGAAACACCTCTACTGTGTTTCTGTGTATTTTCACACACACAAACCCACACACACACACACACACACACACACTAGAACCTACAACATGTACAGATTGGGTCCCTGACAAAAGAAACTTTAGGGACTAATATGATTCAGACAATCCATTATTCACTAAGACACACACACACACACACACACAGATTTTTTTTCTCTGTTGTTATTCTTTCACATTTGAATAGTAAAGGGGCTACAGCAGGATGAACACATTTCTTCTGCACTAGGACTACCTAATTACAGTGATTTTTTAAAGCTATTTTTTTCATTCCTCATTTCATTTCTATTTTCCTCTTTCCATCAACAAATGACAAGACTGTATTAAGTGCACAAGCAAAGAGGCAGGAAAACAAACCCAATGTGTATGACAGAGTAGTACAATAAAGGAAAAAGGAGCATAAATTAGAATAATATTAGTTGGAATCTAGAGAACCAGTGAAGGTAAAGGTAATACATTTTTTTTATTATCCCTAATAGCATCATGATTCTCTGTGGATAGTGAATAATTCCCCCTCACTCTGCCTTCAATCACAAACCTACATGTTATGAGGTTCTGGATCAAAATTGTCACGGTGATTGAGGTCATTTTTGGCTCCAGACGTAATATGCTTAATAATTTTTGTACAGCATGCAATAACTTGGAGAGGGGCAGCAAGTGGGTCTATGCAGATGACTTTTGTGTTTGCAAAACAAAAAGAAAAAACTAGATCAAAGGCATACTTCCATTTGATAATGCCCTGCGCTAACTGGCTAGCTCCTACATCAAAGCCGGGGACGGAACGGAGCTGGGTGGTATCGTGAGGGTGGGGTGTTGTTTGGGGCACTGTGGGTGGTGAAAGCATCAAAATCAAAGTGAGGAAGGTCAACGTCTGGCCATATTTTCAGCAGCCACTCCGCAGCTATGTGGCGTGGTACGACCATACAGATGCCTCTGTGAGGCCAACTAAAGCACACCCTGACCTGGGTGCATCTTAGGGGAAAAAGGCAAGCCCCTGCGGACCATCTTTGAAGATGAGAGAAAGTTTGCACATTCCTATGAAGCGTTGAGTCTTCAAAGGATCTGCTATAAAAATGTATGATTGGTGGTGTGAACATTTCATACTCAGCAATCTATCTATGTATTAGCGTGCTTTGCTGCATATAGCCTAGCACTTGAAAGTTTTGAGCTGTGCTTATATTTATTGTTAATGGCTCTTGGTTAGACTTGAGTATCTACATAAAACTGTGACTCGTTAGCTTGCATGTATTTTTCAGTTTACTTTGTGATTTTAATAGATCTATAAAGTTAAGTTCTATCTGACAACACTTATTACATTAACTATGATTTCCCAGTTTTTCACATTGAATAGACATCTAAATAAAAGCCACTGTGATGAGAAAAAAAGTTAACTCTCTTGTTTGTCTAGACAAATATAGAGGCTGGGGCTTTCCACACATCACCCAGGCCATTAAAAATAGATGCCACAAACTGAGAGTGACAGACGGAGGAGGAGGGGGGAAGCTTTGACAAAGACTCATTTAAACGCTGCGGCACAACGGAGTGACTTGAGCACAGACTCCCACATCGGCAGCCCAAACCACAAGACAGCCCCGGCTCTAATCGCAAACATTTATTCAGCTCAGACAACTCCACCGAATGCCTCTGAGGAGCATCTCTGTGAGATATAAAAAGAATCAGGAAGGAAGAAGATGGAGGAAGGGGGGAGAGAAAGAAAGACCCTACCAAGAGATATAGACAGAGAGAGAGAGAGAGAGAGAGAGAGAGAGGGGGGTGGGGTGGGGGGGGGGGGGGGGGGGGGGGGGGAGGCCAGAGTCAGACACAGATAGTGACAGAGACAGGCAAAGAAATGAAGACACAAAAATAAAACACTGCAAGATTGCAAAGAAGTGATTGCTCTCAAGTTAGTCTGCATTAAGAGGCAAAGTGCCACACTCACTCTAGTTCCCCTGAGATTACATGAAGTACAGAGGGGGAGAAGTGGAAAAGAGTGAGAACGATAGCATAGAGGGAGGAATAAGATTCCCGACTCAACAGACTGCAACTAACTCCGACCATCATAGACTAATGAGATCAGAATACAAATTAATACATTTTTTACACTAAAACATGACTAATGAAACCCAAAAATAAAAAACCAAATTCCCAACCTTCCATGTATCTTATTTACTAAATAAGTCACCAGAGAATACGGAAGCCCATAGGGGACTTTATCAAAATGATAATGTCCATAAATTGACATGAACATTCCATAATAGCATATAATTTTGTTGTTTGAGTAAAAATGAAAATGCCATAATCCAAGTTGGATTTTCACTTTCACATTCTTGTATGGGTGTGCTATGAACATGTTATCTGTTAACATTAAAATGGAAAAGCTGTTTGACATTCAATTTTTTAAAAGTCGTACCCCACTGTTAAGTGGACACTATTAAGATGTTAATTTACATTTAATAAATGAAAATGTAATATAAAAATGTAACCCGATTTACCTTTTTATGCAAACAATATTCAAGTCACAATTAAAGTTAAAATGCAATTTGGAAATGACAATAAAAAAAGCATTTAGACAAAAGACTTAACCTGCTGTACGGTGGAAAATATTCAAATGCAATAAGCGAAATAGTGCCCCCAGTATATTGCACTTAACAAACAAAATAAAATCAACATAACAAAATAAAAATGCAATCTGGCAAAACTCTCATCAATTTAGATCTTCAGTAATGACGTCAATAATTATCTGTAGGCAGGACAACATCTTGCCACTTTCATAAAGGAAGGCCACTACTGTGAAGCTGCACTGAACAGATCAGGCTGGACAAAATAAAACCTGTGCCATTGAGAGACCGTTGGTATTGTAACCCAAATTGAGTACCTCAAGCCTAGCGTAGGCCAATCAAATGTCAAATTGATGAGATTTTACTTGGCTTGAGCCTGAGCACAGCTTGTAATAAGAAGTTTTTTTTTTGCCTACGTCTTTGTTGTGATTTGTTTTTACTATATAGAACGCTAAAATCTCTTTTAGTTTGCTGTTAGCATGGCATTAGCATTAGCTAGTTTGCTTGCTGTATGCTGTTCCTGTGTATTGCCTGGCTGGATCTGGTCTTTGCAGCTTCACAGTAGTGCCCTTGCCTTACAAAACTCAGAACAACTCAGACATTTAAGACATTTATAGATATAATAATATTTAATAATAAAAGATGAGCTAAGATTAAAATGTAAAGATCTTAGTAGTGAAATGTGGCAGTTTCAGTGGCAAACAGTAACAAGCAAGAAAAAAGACGACATAAACAAGAGCATGATTAAAGGTCACTTAAGTGTATGAATCACACGGTTTAGAGGATGTGCAAAATAGCAACAGCACAGCAACACACATCTGAGAGGAAAATCAGAATACCGAGAAACTACTATGAAAATGATACATACAAAATCAATCAAGAACATCAATTAGCAATAAATTTGATAATCAGTTAGCGATTTAAATTTATTTATCAAACAAAAATGCCAAAGCTCTGTTTCTTGTCGATTTTTGGATTTTAGATGTTGTTTGGACACAAATGGAGCTTTGGTGAAAGCTCTTTTTCATGCTCAGGTCTGTAGTTTTATTTCTCAAACCATCTCTCATTCCCATCCCAATCACATGCTCACTCATAATTTCCTTAACTGTCATTGCACAGGGTGTCAATTAAGACATCAGCAGTTTACATCAACTGGTCACATCTAACCAACAACACGGTGACACGCCTTCACTGTCTGCCTATTATATTTCAGTTGTCTTTTTAAATCTGTTCTTCCTCTCTGCCTTTGTGCTTTCATAGTAAACTCTACCAACTCCCCATCACCACCCAGTCTTCAAGATTCATCAGTGCATCACTTCATCAACCTCATCATCCTTATCAATCTCAGCAGAAGTCTTCAGCTACCACCAACAGTGTCTGGACAGTGTCTGGAGGGATTCATCTGGCTGCTCAGGACTCCCGCATTTTGAGGTTTGCAGTTACATGATAAGCTTGGTAGCCGGGATGTTACAACTGACTCACAGAAAGACCTGTGAGAAAACAGCTGTAATAATAAGCTATTACTGCACACTGGACCAATTCACTGCACTCTAAAGTTCTATTTAAGGGTGAGGTTTGAAATAAAGGAGTAATTACAGAGTGTTTGTTCTAGGCCATCTGATAAAATCAGGACATTTGTGAGCATCATTGAACATGAAATAATTCATTAATGACAATAAAACATCTATCTATCTATCTATCTATCTATCTATCTATCTATCTATCTATCTATCTATCTATCTATCTATCTATCTATCTATCTATCTATCTATCTATCTATCTATCTATCTATCTATCTATCTATCTATCTATCCATCCATCTATCCATCTATCCATCTATCCATCCATCCATCCATCCATCCATAATCTGACCTTAACAATTTGTGGGCTTTGGTTAAAACCATTGATGCTAAAGTCACTTTAAACAGGTACATTCTGAATTAATTTACAAATTAATCCAAGTCTTAATGTTTTGTTTTGTTTTTGCACTGGTGTGAGCTGATTGATTATTCATACCTAACACTGCAGTTTACACAACCACAACTTGCATCCATCCATTCATATATCTCTCTAGAGTGTGTAGACAGGACCATGGTATACTGAATGTATGGTGGGCAAACATACCACATCACAGTAACATACAGATCACTAAATAACAGTAAAAGTAAAATGTTGCTGAACCCCACTGCACTGTATTTATGTAATCATGTCTGTAGGCAATAGCAGGAGTACACATTTGCACAGTCTCAGGAGGAGGCATGTTACTGTGCTGTCCCATGGGGGTGAAGATTTGGCTGACATGGCTTACAACCATCGCACACACAATCATATAATTCCAGCCCTAGCCTTACAATATTCACACATCTTTTTATTAGGCTGTAATGCAACCCATAAACCCATAACTGTGATGGGAAAAGAGCTTACTGCTGACCTGTAGTTCATCACTCGTCCATTACGAAGCCCTCTCCAGTGCCCCTACCAGTCTCAGAAGTAATCAGGCCTCAGCACTTTGCCTCTTTCACAGAGACTAAACAGTGCCAGGACGCAGTGGCATGTTAACTAATTACACCAATTCAGTGATGATCATGTGTGCGGGTACATTTACACCATAACTGTCTCTGTGTGGGTATACATGCTCAATAAATGTGCATGTGTGTATGACATGTAGTTAATCACCCACCTCTCAGAGGCGCTTGGAGGAGTTTTTTTGTATGTGTGTGTGTGTGTGTGTGTGTGTGTGTGTGTGTGTGTGTGTGTGGCATATAGAGCTAATTACAGAAACTTGTATTCAAATTGAGAGCATTACCCAGCCTGCACTCACAGCCAAATAAAGCCACAAAGACGTGCCTCTCTTAATATAGCTTGAATTGTTCATGGTATGAAATATTAAGTATAGAAATTAGGGTGTTAGTGGGTCAGGAAAAAGACAGACCAAGTGAAGCACAGAACTGTTTGTGTGTGATGGTGTGATTGCATGTGGGATTTACTACCAACCACAGCTGTTTGAAGATGCAGTAGGTGTTTCCAGGGACTCGTGTTGTATTTCCCCAAGCACTGTTGCTCTAATCAGCTAATGGAACGGCAGCTAATCTGATAATGTCACATAAACACTCAGCTGCATGTCTGTGTGTGAGTGTGTAATGTGAGAGAAAAAGAAACAGAAATGAGAGACAAACAAATACTTATTAGACAAACATCCTCTGACTCAATGAATTTTTATTCAGTCAGGCTGAGACCATTATGGGAGACAATGCTCTGCAGGGATACAGACCGACTCAAAACATTCAAATCCATCATCCTCCAATGAGGGAATGGGAAAATCCTGCGAATGAATAACTGGTTAACCTCACAATTTAATGGTCAATGCTTTCTTTTCTTTAATTTCACTGGACAAACCTGGGCAAACCTAAGAAGCATGGAGGAGTGTGTCACAATACTGAACCCTTTACCCAGTGGGGGTCTGACAGAATGGATGTTAACCAGACCTATTGAAGAGACCATGGCTGACAAAATAACTAAATTAATGACTGAACTAAAAGGATAAATGACCCTTGAGTCATTTGAACTGGAGAAAGGACCAGATAACTTGTCCAAAATTCTGCCTTTCCTGGCAGAGTAGATAAATGCCAGACGGGACAAGTACAGATAAGCTGGTCCTCGGAGTTTGCTCCATGAGGAGTATACTCAGTTCTCCAAGATGTCTCTTCCTTTTTCTATTTTCTTTTTGTTCTTAGACAAAAGTACATGCACATTTTATTTGGATCTTTTACTGAAACAAATTTCAGTTTTCAGTTTTGTTTGACTCAACCATAAGCAAACAAAAGCCTGAACTCAATGCTGGCCCACGCTGCTCCGAAATCTACAGACAGCGACACTAACTTAAATTTTTGTTTCTATATTTCCTTAATAAAAACTTCAAAAATACATTACTCCTGCTATTCTCCAAAGCATCTGATTGTCCACTCACCACATTAAAGTCTAAATTGAAACAAGCCTGCTATTTTTCTCAAACTACAGAACTGTGCATACGTTTTGGGCTCTTAAGATGTTAAGATTATTATCCATTATGCAAAACCATCATAGAAGCATCTGATCAGTTCCAAAAAATGTGTTCTGAAGCATGACAACGATCCTGAACATACAGCCAGAGTCATCAAGAACCATCTTCAGCAACAAGAAGACCAAGGAGTCTTGCAACAGATGGTGTGGCCCCCACAGAGCTCTGATCTCAACATCATGGAGTCAATCTGTAACTACATGGTGAGACAGAAGCAGCTGAGACGCCTAAATCCATAGAACTGTGGAAAGTTCTCCAAGATGCCTGGAACACTGGACCTGGTGTGTGTTGACAAGGTTACTGGAAGGTCTAGAGTCAATTGCATTTGAGGGCCTATTAAACTACAAAAACCTCAATCTCTGACTTTTTAATACCAATGAAGCAAAGGCAACCACAAACCACAACTAGAGTTAGATCCCCAGAATCCTTCACAGGTCTGTCTGACCCACTTTCTTGAGCTACTGATTCTTATCCGCAGGAGAGAAAATACATTCTCACCTGTGCTGAATGCCTATTCTCTTTAATGGAATGTATTGCACTCTGTTTATTCAAACACAACCTCGGGACATTAGATACAGTGTCTGCTGGAATCCAGGCTACGAACTGCATAATTGATAAGATACTTAATATAGTTTCCAAAACTTTTTCCCGTCCTACTTTTTACTAAAAGATTTGAGTTGTATACTTTTGACAGAAATTCCTAAAAATTACAGAACTGGAAATCTGGCATGGATGCCAAAAAAGACCAGTATGTTAAAATGTAAAACAGAGCTTGTGGGTCTGAAATATCTGCACATACAGCTCATTTTGATGCTTTTTTATGCTCACCTGTACTGAGCCTGAAAGTGATCCTGGACAAAACTGTGTCGACCTCTGGACTGCTGTGTGCTAGCTGAACTGGGACTGGAGGGATCCTCCAATGAACTGGATGCCTGTAGACAAAAAGAGATCACTTTAGTGAACATAGTATATATTTGTTTTGACATTTAAAATAATTATTTACAAACTTCAAACTGCAAGAAAAAATACAAATACACATAATTATCATCATCTTATCATCATCTGCACTGAAGCTGCAGTAGGAAAGATTTTCTTTTAGATATGTATACTTTCATCAGTCTAAACTACAAATCGAGGCTGCATGCAAGAAGTGTATCCCATCTGTGTATACTCTATTTGCCCAAATTAATATCAGGCATCAGATATGTGACTGACAAAAGCTGCAAAGAAAGAGAAAAATATTTTTAAATCTTTAAAGCAAAAATCTTTCTTCAAAAGAAGCCAGCAATCACTCAGTCCACACTGCAACTTCTTCCCCACCTGAAGCTGCTGGTTGTGAATAGTAGCTTAACCCAAAGTTGACATGGACAGAATGTGAGTTGAAAGACTAACATGAATTTTTGCACTTTGCTTGCATTATTTAGATGATAAAATAAACTACAAGATGATCAGACACACGGACACACAGATATTGAAGTAGAAGGAGAAATAGAAAGAATGAGAGAAAGAGAGAGACATTTTTTACACTTAACTCATTTAACATTTATGTAGGAGAAAGGTGAAAGTCAATCCATATGAAATTACTGAATATAAAAATAAGGTTCATAAAATATTAGAGCGGGAAAGGTTTTCATCTGTCTGGGAGAGAGGGAAAATTTAAATGGTAAACGGTTGAACAGTCAACGCAGATCAAAATCACAGAAGTATTTGAAATGTCACCCATCCACAGCGTCACGCTAATGTGTGCTGAATAAACTAAATGGCTGGGATCTCTTCCATGTTGTGTAGGACTCAGCAGGAGGGCAGACAGACTTCAAAGATAAATATAAGAATGAAAGAATGATGGCTCTGAATAAAAGATGGACAACTACAACCCAGGGAGGCAGAGCAACAGATTGCTGAATGAATCTTATATATTTGATATTAAAGCTGTCAGCCAACACTAGGTGGTAATGACACAGGCAGAGACACACACACAAGCAGTGAGTTGAGTCTAAGTATTGGAGTCAAAGATATGTGGCTTTATATATGGTGTCAGTTTGTCTAACTTTGTTCAGTAAATACCACAAGTCAATGCAACAGCAAGGAATGAAAATGTGATGATTGTTATGTTTGTAGGATCATTATTCAGGCAAATAACACAGGACTTCTCTAAGTGATCTGTAATGCAAGCTAATTCTGGTGTCCAACATGACAGTTTGGCATAATCATCTGCTCCCTGTCTCACATAAAAAGTCCAATATGTCCAATATGAACTTCAATCCTTATTGTATGTGGCTGCGTTATTTATCACACTGATTTCTGTGAGGGCCAACTGCATTCACTAATATCTGTAGTGTTTGTAACTTTAAACAATTATACAGTAAACTACAGTGATGTTTTAAGAATCTAACTTCAAAATTAAATTTTCAATTCTTTCAGGAAATACACAAGGGACAAAGGAGCTCAAATAGCCCAAAATACAACACTATATCTACATGATCAATACAGCCTTCTTCCCTCATGTTGCAGATACCGATCTCAGATATTCAAAACCAGGCAGGCCACAGCAAGCTTCATTCCAGCCTTAATCCACCTTTTAAACTCTTCAACTGGATCTAGCCAGAATGATTATGACATGCCTTTTAATTTTATGAGCTATTTAAATGTATTTAATAAAAAATGTTATGCCACTTTTATCTTTATCTTTTTTTTGACTGATTTTTTGTTTTGTTTGGTTGTGTGCTTCAGTACTCTCTTCAAAAAAGATGTTCCAAATGGAAAAATAAAGTTGTTTGAATTCTAATTGAGTTGAACTGAATCAACAGTGAGAAAAATGGAACATTTAGAGGTACTACTTTGCACTATAACAAAGCCAGGTATACCAGAATCACACTTCCCCTTTTTGGGGCAAACATTAGCCTATTGCTTCTCTTTGCTAACTTGGGATGTGAGTGATGAACACTTTGTAACTTGTTTTGTTTATTCAGGACAAGATTTCAAATGTTCACTTCTGAAAAAACATGAAGTGATAAACACACAGTAATTAGATACTATTAGATAATGTTCAGTCTCAAATTCCTGTGTGAGATGCCAACACTAAGCAGCATACAAGTCATAGTCCACTGAGAGAAAATGGTCTCTCCACCTTCTCTGGGGAAATAAGACTTTGTGCACTCTTTGAAAATAATGACAATCCAACTTTGATGAAGCATTTGTTTGTTCAAACAAAATCCAATCACAGCTCGATTCGCTTTGAACAATAAGCTTCTTTTTGGCATCTTTGAAAACTTTTCCAAGGATGGCTCCTTCCAGAATATATAATGAGGCAAAAGCCACCTCAGCTCATTTACAGACTTGGCCTTATCTTCCCTTTAATGTTTATCTCTTCTAAAAAGATACAATCACAATACAAAAGCTCATTGTTCTTTAAATCATCTCTATCTTCTGAATATTGTGTTAATAAGACACACAACAAGACTAGATTTACAATTAGCATTGCTGTGTTCTGGTGAAAACACTGATACTTAACGCATTGTAGACTAGAATAAGTAGATCAGCTACAACTACTGCCTTGTCTGGGAGCAGTATTTCCATATGTTCACACCTCAGCCATCTGTAATGAGTCTCAAAATATTGCATATTCATCTCAATGTGTCAAGGTGTTATATAAGATATAGATGGACGGATGGGTTAGGTGAGTGGTTCTCAATCTTTTTCTATCATTCCCCACTTTGGACAAGGGGGGATTTTCAAGTCCCACCAGCCCCCATCGCCCCAACAAAATGCTAACAAAATACCACCGAGCTGTAAACCTCAGCCTCAGGGTGGAGTCAGAGGTCCATCCATCCATCCATCCATCTTCTACCGCTTATCCGGGGTCGGGTCGCAGGGGCAGCAGCCTAAGCAGGGAAGCCCAGACTTCCTTCTCCCCAGCCACTTCGTCCAGCTCTTCCCGGGGGATCCCGAGGCGTTCCCAGGCCGCCCCCGAGAGACATACTCTCTCCAGCGTGTCCTGGGTCTTCCCCGGGGTCTCCTACCGGTGGGACGTGCCCTGAACACCTCACCCGGGAGGCGTCCGGGAGGCATCCTAATTAGATGCCCGAGCCACCTCATCTTGCTTTTCTCAACGCGGAGGAGCAGCGGGTCTACTCCGAGCTCCTCCCGGATGACCGAGCTTCTCACCCTATCTCTAAGGTAGAGCCCAGCCACCCTACGGAGGAAGCTCATTTCGGCCGCTTGTACCCGCGATCTCGTTCTTTCGGTCACTACCCAAAGCTCATGACCATAGGTGAGGGTGGGAACGAAGATCGACTGGTAAATCGAGAGCTTCGCCTTTCGGCTCAGCTCTCTCTTCACCACGACGGATCTGTGCAGAGCCCGCATTACTGCAGACGCCGCACCGATCCGCCTGTCGATCTCCCGCTCCATCCTTCCCTCACTCGTGAACAAGATCCCGAGGTACTTGAACTCCTCCACTTGGGGCAGGATCTCATCCCCGACCCGGAGGGTGCACTCCACCCTTTTCCAGCTGAGGACCATGGACTCGGATTTGGAGGTGCTGATTCTCATCCCGGCCGCTTCACACTCGGCGGCGAACCGATCCAGTGAGAGTTGGAGGTCACGGTCTGATGAAGACAACAGGACCACATCATCTGCAAAAAGCAGTGACCCAATCCCTACGTCACCAAACCGGAACCCCTCAACGCCCTGGCTGCGCCTAGAAATCCTGTCCATAAAAATTATGAACAGGATCGGTGACAAAGGGCAGCCCTGGCGGAGTCCAACCCCCACCGGAAACGAGTCCGACTTACTACCAGCTATGCGGACCAAGCTCTGACACCGGTCGTACAGGGAACGGACGGCCTGTATCAGGGGGTCCGATACCCCGTACTCCCGGAACCCCCCACAGGACCCCCCGAGGGACACGGTCGAATGCCTTTTCCAAGTCCACAAAGCACATGTGGACTGGTTGGGCAAACTCCCATGCACCCTCAAGGATCCTGCAGAGGGTGTAGAGCTGGTCCACAGTTCCACGACCCGGACGAAAACCACATTGCTCCTCCTGAATCCGAGGTTCGACTATCCGACGGACCCTCCTCTCCAGTACCCCCGAATAGACCTTACCAGGGAGGCTGAGGAGTGTGATCCCCATATAGTTGGAACACACCCTCCGGTCCCCCTTCTTAAAAAGAGGGACCACCACCCCAGTTTGCCAATCCAGAGGCACTGCCCCCGATGTCCACGCGATGTTGCAGAGTCGTGTCAACCATGACAGCCCCACAACATCCAGGGCCTTGAGGAACTCCGGGCGGATCTCATCCACCCCCGGGGCCTTGCCACCGAGGAGCTTCTTGACCACCTCGGCGACCTCAGCCCCAGAGATAGGAGAGCCCACACCCGGGTCCCCAGGCCCTGCTTCCTTACTGGAAGGCGTGTCGGTGGGATTGAGGAGGTCTTCGAAGTATTCCTTCCACCGATCCACGACGTCCCGAGTCGAGGTCAGCAGGGCACCGTCACCCCCATAAACAGTATTGACGGTGAGACGCCGGATGGTGGTCCAGAACCTCTTTGAAGCCGTCCGGAAGTCGTTCTCCATGGCCTCACCGAACTCCTCCCATGTCCGGGTTTTTGCCTCAGCGACCGCCGCAGCCGCCCCCCGCTTGGCCTGCCGGTACCTGCCTGCTGCCTGCTGCCTCCGGAGTCCCACAGGCCAAAAACGCCCTATAGGACTCCTTCTTCAGCATGACGGCATCCCTCACCGCCGGTGTCCACCAGCGGGTTCCGGTATTGCCGCCACGACAGGCACCGACCACCTTGCGTCCACAGGACTGGTCGGCCGCCTTGACAATGGAGGCGCGGAACATGGCCCACTCGGACTCAATGTCCCTCGCCTCCCCCGGTACATGGTCAAAGTTCTCCCGGAGGTGGGAATTGAAGCTCTCTCTGACAGGAGACTCTGCCAGACGTTCCCAGCAGACCCTCACAATGCGCTTAGGTCTGCCAGGTCTGACCGGCATCCTCCCCCACCATCGGAGCCAACTCACCACCAGGTGGTGATCAGTTGACAGCTCCGCCCCTCTCTTCGCCCGAGTGTCCAAGACATGCGGCCGCAAGTCCGACGACAAGACTACAAAATCAATCATCGAACTGCGGCCTAGGGTGTCCTGGTGCCAAGTGCACATATGGACACCCTTATGCTTGAACATGGTGTTCGTTATGGACAATCTGTGACGAGCACAGAAGTCCAATAACAGAACACCGCTCGGGTTCAGATTGGGGGGGTCGTTCCTCCCAATCACACCCTTCCAGGTCTCACTGTCGCTGCCGACGTGAGCGTTGAAGTCCCCCAGCAGAATGATGGAATCCCCAGAGGGAGCACATTCCAGCACCCCCTCCAAGGAGTCCAGAAAGGGTGGATACTCTGAACAAACAACAGTCAGGATCCGTCCCCCCACCCGAAGGCGGAGGGAGGCTACCCTTTCATCCACTGGGGTAAACTCCAACATACAGGCGCCAAGCCGAGGGGCAATAAGTATTGCCACCCCTGCCCGGCGCCTTTCACCAACGGCAACTCCAGAGTGGACGAGAGTCCAACCCCTCTCGAGAAGAGTGGTTCCAGAGCCCTTGCTATTTGTCGAGGTGAGGCCGACTATATCTAGCCGGAACTTCTCAACCTTGCGCACCAGCATCAGGATCGGACCGCCAAGGCCCCCGTCTTCGGCTGCTGCCCAGCTCACATCGCACCCTACCCCTTTGGCCCCTCCTGCGGGTAGTGGGTCCACTGGAAGGGGGTCTCATGTTTCCTCTTCGGGCTGTGCCCGGCCGGGCCCCATGGGTGCAGGCCCGGCCACCAGGCGCTCGCCATTGAGCCCCACCCCCAGGCCTGGCTCCAGGGGGGGGGGGGCCCGGTGACCCGCGTCCGGGCAAGGGAAACCAAGGACCATGTATTGTACTCGTCATTTGGGTTTTGTGAGCTACGCTTTGTCTGGTCCCTCCCCCCGGACCTGTTTGCCTTGGGTGACCCTACCAGGGGCATAAAGCCCCCGACAACGGAGCTCCTGGGGTCATTGGGACACGCAAACCCCTCCACCACGATAAGGTAGTAGCTCAGGGAGGGGGAGTCAGAGGTCATCTCACTAAACTGGTCTTCTTCAGCAGAACTAAAATCAGTAGGTGCTTCAGATAAAAGAGCCTATAAATAAATAGGCAGCAGGAGAACAGTAAAGGCTTCATACAGAGTTGCATACAGAATTGCCCAATGCAAAAAAAACTACACAAGATAACTGAGCCGGCACTAATGAATAGGGTTGCGCCAGATGTGCAGTGGACGCAGTGTGTCATTCATAGGGAAGCGCTAGCGTCAAGGCAGCTCAGGCCCAACCTAAATAAGGTTTTGAAAAGCTCTCTAATGTAATTGAAAAACAGTGCAAATACGGTAAATTAATTTACAGTAAAAATAATATATAACAAAATGCAGTTTTAATGCTGTGAATGAAAATACAGTAATAATACTGTAAATAAAAATGCAGTAATGATACTGTAAATGAAAAAACAGTTATAATACTGTAAACATTTTTACAGTAACTTGCTGTCATCCACTTTTTACAGTGTAGATACAACTGATGCCATTTAAAGAGAAGTAACAGAGTGATGAGTATGCAAAATGGGAGAAGGTTCTTCTGCCTCAGAGTAAACCTTTCACAGCAAATTACTAGTAATGGACAGTTTAGCAGGCCTTTGTGAGCTACAGAGATTGGAAAGGGGATTCGTCGACACCTGGGGACCAAGCGATGCAGCACAAGCCATTTGAAGTTGACTTCAAATTCCATTTTGCCCTGGTGAGCATCAGTTTTGCTCAAGTTTTAAGGGGTGGGCGCCTTACGAAAAAAGAGAACTACTCACAAGTTATTTTGATTACTTGAGATGCAGAGTTTCTCAATCTTGGATGTAGGTGTGTTAAGTAAACTGGTCTTAGTTGCTGTATACTGCCTCATAATAGTATTTTATAATAATCCCAAGAAATTATTTTGGTTGGATTTGAACATTTTCTGGTAATAATATTAGTAATATTTTCATTTAAGTGCAAATTAATTAAGGAATTTCTTTTGCTTCGCTTTTTTTTTGGCACACATTTGTGAAAAACGTATTTCAATAACAATGGTCACACATTTACTGTACATCATCTCTCGTTTGTATATCTCAAGCAGAGCTGTGACCAACTCTCTTTTCTCCCTCTCTTCTCCATAGGACAATGGAGAACAATCCTGAGACCCTCAGAGACAAACTAGGTTACAAGCATCACCATGGAAACCCTGGCCTCATTCCCCCAAATCACCATGCAGGAACAAGGAACTTTTCATCAGTGACAGCATGGCCTAAAAATAAAGAAAAAGGCTAATGACCAGTGTGAGCTATTCATTCAAACCTACAGTACAAATGAAGAAACAAATGCCATAATATAATTTTGAATCACACCATGTAATTGTCTGATGTGCATGTTACATGTGTACATTTCAGCACTTTCCAAAATTAATCTAATTTTTAAAAATTGTACTAGTAACTCTTTGTAAAATTTCAAATAGAGGATCATAGCAGCATTTCTTTTAGGAATGTTGGTGAGTGTATCTGACTCCTGAAGTGCTAAAACACATTCTGTGTAATGATGGATCTAAAAACTTACAAACATTTTTCTAAAGCTATAACTGGTACACAAGAGATGTTGCTGCATAGTTTATTTAGACAGTGTGTCTCATTAAGACTGCATATTGTTAAATGGAGCACATTATGTGATACATTCTGCAAACTGTAGGTAGCTTTTGAATCACCAATACCTGTATAAGTACGTCATTTTCATTCAGAATAATAAAAGAGATGTCAATTTGAATCTTTTATTGTGCAGTTGAACTATACATCATTCATCTTATACATATAATGGCTGGATTAACTGGAAATGAAAAGTAAGTGCACTGCAGTGAGAGCAGAGAACAGGCAATCTACTGAGCATCTAGAGAATAAGAGAAAGAGATAGAACAGAAAATACAAAAACATATACTGTATATTTTAAAGATATATAGAGTACAGCAGATACAGAAAGGGAGAGACAGAAAGAGAGTGTACTGTGTCTTTATTTAGTACCCAGGGAATAACGAATACAACCACAACGTTGTTCCAGCACTGGTATCTCTGCCAAAAATAGATGCGGGGGCCGGCCACAGCAACAACAAGTGAATACTAATATTCAGAAGCTCTAAGCTGTTCAATCGTCCCACTGGGTGTAATAAAAAAAAACTCTAAATGCTAACAGATTTAGGCCACATTCAACTGCCTCCTGTTGCTTCTGGGATAAAATTACTACCGGTACCTACATGCCTCTGGCAGTGTAATTGATTTCTAAGATTTACATATAGGCCCTGGATTCAGACCGCAGTGTGTTACAGTTAAACTAGCTGTATTTACCCTTGTTCTCTAAAATGACTGTGGTGTCAAACTGTAGATGAGCTGCTTATTGAAAAAGGTTGTGATAAATGGAAGTCATAAAAAAGGACAGCAGAGAACTGAAAAGACTAGGAAAACAGTCCAAAGCTCAAACAAACAGCTCTTTTTCTGCATTTATTGTTGTCAGGTATAGTTGCATTTTGTTCATGTTTTGTGTTGTGTGCTAACTTTATTTCTTTTTCCCAAACAGCTAGGTGTTGATCAATTAGAGTACAAACAACTGATCTAATATGCTGTACAAGAAAAAAGCCCTGAAGACTTCTAGCAATGGGTCCCGGGATTTGGACACAAACACATTTGAGAATAAAAACTGAATTATTTGTGAAGAGAGTTGGTAACTATGGTACACTGAGCCTGTTCCCTCTTATTATATTGGTACTCTAAAATGAATTCAGCTTTGGTGGCTAAGCCCAGCATATGTTTCTGAGACTTTCTGGGATGTAAAAGCAGCTAAGGCCACTTTGAAAAGAACAGTGTGTCCTCCAACTCTTTTTCTCTTTCTTTCCCTTTGTGCTTGCTACAATGAGAGGTCAAATGGTGACACATGACCACCATCAACATAGCTCACCACCATCCCATCACAAGAGGAGCAAACCTAAAAGCACCCTATTATTATCGTGTAACAGCAAGAACATTGCACTGTCTGCACGCACTCGCATGAAGGATCACCAGGGCCTGTGCACACAAACACTCGATCAACACAATACGGCAGAAGCGCACACACATAAATTTGCATAGCCACAACTACTGCATTGTCAAATTGGAGTCATGCTGGCACTTCAGTCAGCTCATTTGTGTACAGACTTTACTAATGATGTCATAGAGAAAAGCTATGACTGCTTGCAGCACTGAAGTAACCCTCTACAAATTTGTTAATGCCCTAGTTACTTGCACACAGTCAACCTCACTTCACTGTTGGGTCCCAGAAAACTCACCTGGTGGTGGTACACTGTGTGTATCGTCAGCACTATATGCACACAGCTAAGCTAAAAACAAGAGCAGATTGCTTCTCTGACTGTCCAGGGATCCCGTGTAGCTGCTTACTACTGGTATTGTACCCATCTGTCCACCTACAGCGTTCACATGCTGCTGTCTTCTAATCCATCCCATACCTACTGCACCACAGTGGGACACCTTCACATGTGGGATTTGGTAAACCAGCAGCCACAATACTCTTATGTGATACCAATTGTCAAAATATGTGTAAAGGTAACAGAAATTATTCAGAAGTATTAGGCAGTTAAAAGGTTTAGAGCTGCAATGATTAGCCAATCGACAGAAAATTGATTTTTCTCCAGTTTGTTCAAATAGAAACACCCACTTAGCTGTTAGCAAAAAGCAGTGATGTGGATGAGAGCACTCCAAATAACACCCCATGGTCACACTGGATTCTGCTCTGATCTGGAGCTGTTTACTGGTGGGAGGAGAGTTCAGAGTTTATTTTTTTAAACTTCGAGCAATGGTGAGTACTGGGAGCGCTCCGTTTGTGTGTCTGTTAGCATGTTTAGCAGAGCAGCAGCAACAGTGAGTGCTCAGTCTGTCTCTGTGGCTATTGGCTAGGCGGGTGAAGGGGTTTATATCTGTTTACATGTAGCAACACTATCATGCAGAAACACACATCAGGTCAGTTGGGAAAAAAGTTTTTAGATGGACTTGGGAAAATGGCATTTAACGCTACAACATCAGTACAAAATTTGACCTTTCAGATTTTATACATATTAAACAATACTGGAAAGCTACAGAATGATATGAAAAACCTAAATAAATACATAAATAATAAAATTGTGGACCTGCCTTGTAAGTAGAAATGCCAAAATTGGCTTGTTCCAGCTTTCTCAAATATGAGGATTTTATGGTTTTCTTCTGTGCCGGTAAACTGAATATCTTTTGGAATTTTTCATGGTTTTCTGACATTTTATAGACACTCACCTAAATCAATTATTTAAAAAAAAAAATTCAATATATGAATTGATAATGAAAATAATCATTAGTTGCAGCCCTACCAAGGTTATGCATTGTAAAGACACTAAACATGTGACACACACACTTTGTCTTTATCCCACATGATTTGAAAAGCCTAAACAAATAATAATAATAAAGAGAAGAACAATACACATTGCAATACTATTTCCTTCTCACATATGTGTCGTCAATGTTGCGTCTCCATCTCACAAAGGCAAAAGCTCCCCTGGACCTCCTGATGTAAACTAGTGCTATAGCTTTGTATTTAGTAATGGCAGGATTATGTTGCACTCTGCTGGACAAAACTGAAATGCAATACTCCTTTAAATTTGGTTTTCTGTGTTAAGTTTCAATTTTACTGTGGCATGGAAAATGCACGTCAAAATGAGGGAAAAACAATGAATTATCATCCTTTTAACATAACATAACCAATGCTGACCAGCACAGAGAGGGAAGGGGGATGAGGAGTCACAACACATGCTTTAATAAGAGTATTGCACTCAGTCAGTGTTATGGGTTTCTTGTTTATCATTCTGATGGCAGTGACACTACAGGATAACCAGGTTAACCAGGCTACCTTGGCTAAGCCAGCTAGCATACTTCCATGAGCATCCTAAAGCTAAATTAAACTATTTTGACAGTAAATGTTTGGGTCACAGAGCATATTCTTCATATGAATGCATGCAACGAACCATAACATCAGTGCTGTGACACTTTGGGACAAATACACTTACTGTCACACCCTTATAGTTCATATAGCAATGTGTATTACATTTCACTTTATTTCTTTGTTTTCCGTTTTTATTCATTCATTTCAGATCTTCTATATATCACACTGTGAAACCAGATTAAAACAGACATGTCGAACAATGTGAAATGAAATATAGTCCACTGAGGTATGGAATGTTCCTCCATGGCAGTAAAGATATTAATGAATTTGGTCAAAATGGAATGAAAGACACAAGGAAATCATATTGTATATTGGTTTGTGTGCTAGAGTGATCTTTATGAAAAAATAATCTATTTTTTGCGAGGGAGAGCATGATGTTTATCTGAGGTGATAACATGGACCTGTCTACTCTTTGACTTGAGATCATTTCTTTTACTTCCAGACTTTGCTCCTTAATACTGTCACCACAGAGTTGGACTAATTTATGTGTGATAACTGACATTGCAGCCACTGCAAATCTTTTTGGCCCTGTGCCCCTTTTGTTTGCTGGCAGAGGCACAGCTTCCCTCCAGAGATCGTCATACTCCAATCCCTACATGAAAACATATGTTGTTATGAAAGCCCTGCTGATTCCCTGTGGCACACATTCATGTGAGACATTACTCAGGCGTTCGTCCACAGCGTGCTGGGGGAGTGAGTGGGAGTTCGGCTTGCTGTGGTTGTGTATTTGAAGGTGTCTTTATACTACTACTATGTGTGTGTGTGTGTGTGTGTGTGTGTGTGTGTGTGTGTGTGTGTGTGTGTGTGTGTGTGTGTTTGCACGTGCATGAGGGAGAGTCATGGGGGCTTTTAGTTTCGAAGCAAGTAAAAGAAATTCTAAAAACACTGTAACAATGTGAAAGAGTGGGTGTTTGGTGCGTGTGTGTGTGTGTGTGTGTGTGTGTATGTGGGTCAATGACGTGACGCCTACATTTTCAGTCTAACTGCATTTTTTTCAGTTAGAAAAAGGTTTACATTGATTAAAAAAAATACCATATATATGTAGTACCTTTCCTTTATATGTAATCACTTTAACTTTTCAAAAACCACAAGTTATTAGTAATTTTTCTGTTATTTAAAGTGACAAAATATCATGTGGTGCGACCAATAATACCAATAACTGTATTAAATTCAGAGTAAAATATCACTTTTAATATTAATCACGGATACAGTATGCTTAACTAATTGTATTTTTTAAATTTTTTCAATCATTTTTAAGCAATTTACAGGAAAAATAAGTCTTACATACATTTCAGAAGGCAACTGTGACATTATAGAACATAAATATGAGATTATTATTTACAAAAACTTAAAGGAAATGCAAATAATTTGTTTCGAAAACACTCGTATGTGTACTCAACATTCTTAATGTTTGAATTACTGCAATAGATATTCCCATATTTTTTTATTTTTAAATAAATCCTTATACGTCATTGACCCATGTATGAGCGTGTGGTTGTGTGTGTGTGTGCGTGTGTGTGGAAGAGATGTTAGTGTAGCTGTAAAACATGAGAAAAACAAACCACAGAAGGCAGGTTGGCCTCGAGGTAGACAGACTTACTAATAACCAAAAGGCTGCAGGTTCCAAATTTTGTGCTGACATAATGGTATGTTTCTGCTCCAAATATATATCATTGTGATCACAATTATTAATCACAGCTGTTTTTGATTACAGAAAATGTAAAAGCCTTTACCATGCGCTTGAAAAATGGCTGTTAGTGTCCTTCATTGAGCCCTGTGGCTTCGGTCAGCTTGACTTGAACAGTTACAACAAATTCTGATAGTCTTCATGGTTTGAGAAACACACTATTAAAAGTCATTTGTATAAAAATGAACATACACACTTCTGCACTATAATCAACTATTCTGCTCACTATTCATTATGCAAAAATATGGCTAAAGACACTGTTTCCATCTCAACGCCATCTCAACATCTCCACACACACCTTGACCTTGCAGGTGTAACAATTGTTTCCAAAAGAAATTTCACAAAAAATTGTGACAAAAATGGCATTTGCAAATTCTCAGAACCTGCGGTGATGTATTCAATCTGCATTTGTGTCCAACCAACAGACCAAAATGTGCATTTGTAATTTGCTGTCACATGAGACAAAGAAAAGAAATCCTTACATTTGAGAAGCTGAAACTAGAGAATATGTGGCTGAAAAATGACTGAAAACAATAATTATATAAAATATAAATATATATATTAGTTGCAGCTCCAAATCCATTTTATCCACCATTAGTCTATGCTGACTCCAGTATCTGTTATCTTATCTCTCCTCTTTGTAAGGAAGGGTTAGCCATTCAAGTCTAAAGTGGGTATGCCTGGTTTTAACATACTGTATGCTTTTGCTTTATTCTTTTCAGTCCTGTAGGCCTACTTTGAAGCAGCTTCAGAATGTTGCTTTCACTCTTAGTGTCAGTGAATTAATATTTCAAAATGTAACACTGACAAATTTCAAATTTAACTGTCAGCTGGCATCTGGGAGGTAAGTAGCTCCTCACTGGAGCTGAAGTAACCTGAAGGCACTTATGTAAAATGACAATAAAGAAGTGTAATTTTTAATAATGCTATTGTGTCAGTGTGCTGAGAGACCTGAGCTGCAGCTAGGGGGAAAAACATGCCTTTTATCGAGGCTAAAAATAGTCTCTAAAATATAAATGGTGTCCAACTGAGGAAAGACGCTGATTCAGTTATCGTCTCAAACCACATTTCTAATCAACTGGCTGGCCCAAGAGGCTTAACACATTCACCTTAGCTGCCAGAAACAGCTCTGAGTCATCCCTGCACACTAAGAAAAATGCTTGCTCACACATACACAAGCCCACTCCAATGCATGAGCCTACACAACTGTTCTCCCTTTCTTTTTCATTCTCTGTCACAAACACAGGCATGCAGCTCTAAATGTGAATTCAGACAGAGTCATAACTGCATTTAGCTATATAAGACTGGATTAAATGGCCTTCGGCTCGTGGTCACGAAGCAAGAGTGACGACAATCACTGAGGTGATAAAGCAAAAAGCTTAAGAGATTCTGGAAAAGGAATGGCAATGAATTTGAGATGCTGCCATGGCTCCCCCAAACGTGTTTTCACCATGATGAAGCAAAGCATTGCGATTCCTAACTGCCGAATTCAGCCAGGGTGACTAGACATCTCATGCAATCTCATGCAGCCATACTCCTGTCTCAAATGACAAACATCTGGACAAACTCTCATGATAAAACCTGTTAAATAGAGGTCTGAGCTGAGCCAAAAGCAACAGTGACTGGTTCTGAGAGCAAAACATGGGTTGTTAGAGTAGCCCTTGGATAGAGCAGCTGCAGTAGGGTGCAACATTTCTACAACTATTCCAAACCGACTTAGTTTTAACGTTAGCGTGACAACAAATACACTTTTCACACATTTAGATTACATAATTAATGAACACCATGACTGTAAAAATGCTTTTTTTTTTTTTTTTACTGATAACAAGTATAAGTAACATAGTTTATTAACTCAAGTACTGTTCTTCAATGTATTTCTATTTTACTCTACTTTATTGTTCTACTATTAAAGATAAATATGCCTTTTACTTTGCTATATTTGTGTGGCAGCTATAATTACAAGTTACTTTACGAAGTTTAAATTTGCTTCAGCTCCACCAACAACATTAAAATACAGGTTACATGTAAAGATAATAATTTACTTTTACATTTGAAACTTTATGTATCTTTTGCCTCTATTACATCTGTACTCGTACAAACTAACCACAGCTGATAAACAAAAAGGATTGTTTTAAGCCATGAGACTGGTTTGAACTGAATTTGAATTTGAAATCATATTGTCACATTTCAAGAAGATGCAGTAAGCAAAGTCTACAGTAAACAAGGTCCTCTTGCAGTGAGAAAAAATACTCTGGGTTTGACAATTGATAATGCTCACAAGGACATCTTTTTACCAGGCGGGTGAACTGGGTGTTCAACAGTTAAAGATTGAGCCAAATGTCCTTGATCGGTTATCCATGTAACAAACATAGATTCACAATACCTGCAGCAGGCTGCTGTGTGTGTGTGTGACACTGGTTTTGTTGCGATCAAGTTCTGGTGTAAAAACTCAGACTTCTGAAAATCTGCCATCTGAAAAGCATTATGTTCAAGAACTATGTAGCCAGAACATCAACCTGGTGTACAAATAACATAGAAACACAAATGTCAGATAGCGGATAAGGATATCTTGTGATTAGTCGGCTCTCACATTAAACAGTGCTGAGCAGCAAACTGTAAAATCTTAGTTGTTGAACTTTTCAACTACACTGAATACACCACAGATATTTCCCACAGTTCTAAATGAGTTATTTCAACTGTATCATTCTTCCCTGCAATAAAGATGAAGAGAAGCATGAACAAGGGAAGATTGATCAAAAAGGAAAGCAAAACATTATTTTAGTGTGACTAAACCCAAATAAAGCAAGTGGACCTGGCACTGCTCCATCACACCTATATATGATGTCACACAATACAAGAGTTACTGTTTGCTTGTCTCTGCCTTTTGTGTGTTTGAGTGTGTGCTCAGTAACTTTTCTTGGCAACATTACTGAGCAGCTGAAGTAGCTCACACTTTCAGTTGCTGGTATTAGCTTGATGTTTTTGGTCTCCTGCAGGAAGAGATGAAGTCTCCCACTGAGTGTGCGAATTAGGTGAGTCAATGTTGACAGAGTTGTTGGCTGCTTCAGGAGACAACTGAGAGAGCCCGCCACCAGAGCATCTGAACAGCAGTTATATCAGCGCATGCCAAGGTTTTATAGAAGTGAACATGTGTGTCTGACACCTGAGAGTTTGTCAACACTGTCTGAAAAGCAGAGATTTGTTCATTTAAGCTCACTTTCTAATTAAACAGCTTCTTATAATAAATCATGCTGAGCTGAAAGTCTTTAATCTTTTCCTACATTAACAGCTTGGAGAGGCAACTTGGTAGAGGTTGAACAAGGTCAACGAGATAAGGTTAAGGAAAAGAAGACAGAAACACAAAAAGGAACATAAAAGAACAACAGCTATAATGCACTAGTGAGGGGAAAAAAAGGCTGGCCTGATGATGGCGCCAGAGGAAATGTTGTTTTACTACATACATTTACTGGTTTATCCTATGTGCAGTGGCTATTTTAGCACATTCAGATTCAACTTGTCAGTCTCAGTCACACATTGTTAAGTTTGGCTAAACATCTTTTAGCCTCAGCTGTAGTTCTTCAGACACAGTTGTACATCTTCAGCCTCAGCTGTCATCTACATTTAAGTCATCTAAGTTATCTACACCATAAAATGTCAAAAAAGTGTAAAAATTGGCCATCACAATATCATTGAGCCCAAGGTGACTTCTTCAGACTGCAAAAGATATCTAAAAGATATTCCATTGCCAATGGTGTAATGCAGAAAAGCAGTGACTTGTAACATTGACAAGCTGGAACCAACAAATGTTTGGCATTTGTGCTTTATTAATAACTTTCACAACAGACAAGTAGCAATTGTTGATAATTAACTGAGTCATTTCAGCCATAAAAACAGTCTATGTTTATTTTTAGTCAAACTGATTAACTCTTTTCTTAGAATATGAACACAAAACTGTTAAGGCTTTACAGACAGTAAAACAATGAAAACAACACTGTACGCTTTGTAGCATACACAAATATCACTGAGAAAGCTGTTGAGAAACAGATGCAAACACAAAGCCAGGTAGGATTTTATAATTTGGAGAGTGAAAGAAGAGAGTGAGATATCAAGAGAGAGACTGACAGAGCGACGGATAGACTGATTCAGAGAGTGAGGACAGGGCACGCAGCAGTCCAGAGAAGGGGAGGAATGAAAGAAACGCTGTCCGTGCAGTAAACTGGCTGACTCACCCCAATTCTTTCAGCTCTGGATGACTGCTGCTAATTCGGCCTATTCAAAGCTGGCTTACGGTAACAAGGCAGTCTGGGAGATAACGGTGGAAACCGCAGGCATTTTTAACCCCCCTCTTCCCCCTCTCAACCTCTGGCCCGCTGCTTTCCTCCGCACACTTCCAGCCATCATAACACCTTCTGCGTTGTCACTTTCCACCTGCTCTATGTGGTGCATTAACTATCACAGTGCTAAAAATTGTGTCCAAGTTGACTAATATTTATTTATAGCAAATGCCATCACTGCACTCTGTCCTTAGGTCCTATCCCTATCTGAAGAGCCACTCCATTTCATACAGTACGGAGTGCAGCCAGACTCACCACTCTCTGGCTGTTACTATGGAGATGCCAGCAGGACCAAAACAAAAGCAGAACAGAAAATAAGCAGCCTCAGACAAGAGCCCCTGGCAGATCTCTGAGTGCCAAATCTGGCTTGGCAGCAGAGGCTGGAGCCATCTCTCTCTCCGTCTCTATGTGTCTCTCGCTCTTTGTCTCCAATCCGCACACTGGGAGTGTTTATTCCCAGGCAAATATTGATCTAGAGAAATAAATGAACTGACGTGAGTCATTGAGATGAAGGGGAAATAATTTATTAGCGTTTAAAAAGGATGGGTCCTATAAGGGTGTTTGAACTCGCTTTGATAAGAGAGGAGCTTTGGGATTGCTGATGCCAGAGCCTAGCTGGGTCCTGTTGACCTGTGCTTGGCATTTAGAGCAAAAAACAAAGGATCTCATGCCAAAGGACAAGGTGAGAACTTTTAAAGAGAAACGACATCACCCTTAAGACTGGCTGATGTCTTCATGAACTCTCTCTGAGATGTTAGAAAGCTCTTCAGCAGAGGAATCATGTCTGCCTTTGATTGATTTTGCTGTCAGAATTTAACAAAAACCTGGAAAGAAGAGTCATCAAAGTGATTTTTAATGCAATAAACTGTGTTCCACTGGTATGCATTACATCACACAAAACTCGTGAGACATGTAAACACGCACGCGCCCACGCACACACGTGCACGCACACACGTGCACGCACACACGTGCACGCACACACACACACACACACACACACACACACACACACACACACACACACACACACACACACACACACACACACATCTACCTTAAAAAAGCTGCCTTCAAAGTGTTATTATACAGTATGACCACTTTAAACTTTATGAAATGTAGAAGGTGCTTTGTTACTTGGCCTTGCATGAGGCATATGATTAAGTAATAATGCTGCTGGTGCTGTTTAAAGGGTTTCTGTTTTGGGAAGCACAAGGTCTGCATCCATTTTTAAACCCTTTATCCTTCTGCTAAATCTGCCACACTGGCTCATTAACATATAATCAGTAAAACCAAGGGAAAATGCATACACCAACGCAAAGTCAGCAACAATCTAAAGTACCACACTGCAAATGACAAACTGATAAATCTGAGACTAAAAATCAAAATTTAGTTTTGAAATGTGTCATGAATGAAGTGTGTTTTTCTCAAAGCTATTATGATACTTTCAAGATACTGATCATTTTCTCTGCACAATACTTGAGAAAACTGATATGCCAACAAGTGAAAATGTCTTTTCTTATTAATTGTTCACACATCTAAGAGAAATAAAATAGTTTTGACTGAATATGAAACTAAATGACTTGGGTTTGAATGAGATATAAATATTTTCTATTTAGTTCAGGCCACTGAGGAAAATAAAGAACAATGGAGAACAGGTGACAGGAACAGGTCAGACTGCATCGCAGCTATCAGTCCTGTTCCACAAGCCCAAAGGCACCAGGAAGTCATAACCATATAAGGAAGAAAAGCTTGCAAATGTGGGTGTGGTGCAAATTACTCGGAACAATAGACCTGCGGGAGAGACTTTGTTTACTTGAATTTTAAAAAGACAACATGTGTGCATCTCGTTTCAGTTTCAAGCGCACCGGCAGGACCAGTTCTTGATAACACACAGTGATCACACGGAAGACAAGAGTGCGAAAAATGTTACAGAAATGCCTCTGAGGATTTGAGGCAGATTGTTTTTTTCTTCTTCACTACCCGCTTGTCAGACTTACTTCAAGGTGGCAATAGCAACTAATCGCCACCAGGTATCTGTATCTCTGCATTAATTACAGCTTAACCACAAGTGGGATTTCATAGCCATTCATAGTACCAATTTAACATCATAAAAAAACACTGTGCACATTCAACAAACAACAGGAATGTTACAAGAGCAGCATCCTGCATGTTGAAAGTGCAACATTCTGGTACAATGTGTTATGCTAGTGCAGTTTTACTTTCCTGGTTTTGTCAGTTGTATTGGTTTTATCAGTCTTTTATATTTTTATTTTTTTTATGAATGATTTTATGGATGCTGCAAAGTGTGTGGAGATAAATGTTTTATGATGTAGTGATGCTGAACCCAAGAAAAATGTCCCTAAGGGGACAATAAAGTATTTCCTATCTTAAATATCTTGGGAGATGACTGTCACAGAAAAGTGCACCTTTTATGGAAATATTTAAGCAATTGCTATAACTGACTCTGACTGAATTAACAGTTACTTATGATGCAAAAATGCATCTCAAATCTCAAAAGAAAAACATACTTCTAGTCCTAAAAGCTTTTATTGTAAAGGCTGCATGAATATGTTGAATAACCTTACATCACATTACATTAAAGGATAAGTCTGGTAATATTCTAATTTTGATTTTACTGTTAATAAATCCCATGAAAATACCAACCATAAATGTATCCTATGAATAAGTATTGCTTGTGTAGTGAAAGCTTGATATAGCTGATTCCCCTGTGGCATAGAGCTCTATTGTTGTCCACAAATCAAAAACACAGCAATGAGCCACACTGTTTATGTTCCTGAAAATACTCACTAACACCAACAAATATACCATTTACTCCTTGAGTAATAGTTATTAAAAACTGTTTGTTTTTAAATTGCACAGTTTCACTACATCTTTCAGAGAAACCTGTCTTACATCCGCTGGCCAGAAACAGTCATGGCTAACTTCCATTTACTTCCTAAAGTCCTTAATTCATCCCAATCTTTATCAGAGGAACCTTATCTGCGTTTCTTACAGTCAGTCTTTCACTTTCCTTCCTCTGTCTCTCTCTTTCTCTCGCAGCATGGACAGAAGTTTATGTTTCAGATGTTCCTGAACTATTTCAAGGACATCCTTTTAAAAATATGAATGTATTTAATTAAGTGTTTCCTAGGAAATGCAGTGAATATCTCATTCATGTAGTAGGATCCATTAAAAGCCTTTTACAGTAAATATCCACCTGCACGTTGGTGGAAGTGTCCACCTTGAGTTACTGTGCTTCGTCTAAATGCATGTGTGTGTGTGTGTGTGTGTGTGTGTGTGTGTGTGTGTGTGTGTGTGTGTGTGTGTGTGTGTGTGTGTGTGTGTGTGTGTGTGTGTGTGTGTGTGTGTGTGTATTCTGGCAGAGGAGCAGGGAATATGGAGAATCAGGATTAAGAAAACAACAACACATTCCTGACCTAAAAGAGGATCACTGCTTGCTAAGAGGGAAAAAAGTGAAAGATAAGAGCATGAAAGGAAAACCAAGCAAAGGCATCTCTGTTCGCTCTTGTCAAAAATGCAAGAGAGGTTTTTAAAAGCTCATCCTGAAAACTCTTCAACTTTCTGTCACACATGAACACACATACATATATAGGAAGGACACCACTAGGACATGAAGGGGGTACAGAGGACAGGAGGTGACCAGTAGAATGTACTTGCTGCCATCTCCTGAGCATTAATCAATTACTGAACTAATATTGCTCCCACTTATGGATCTGCTCTGCGTCTCCCCTTCAATGTTCAACTGTTTTGCTTCCTGAGGGGACATAATTAATTTTTCATATCCTCCTGCAACTTTGGCATTTCAGTCACAGCACTCTTCTGTAGGGCTGCTCCACAGCTGGGTGTCACTCAATGCTCTGGTTTTTACTTGCCTCTATGTCACTCAGTTCGGTGCATAGAAATGCCATACATGATTTACTGTATGTGATTTCTACTATCTGATTTTGCTGCAGCAACAGGTCCATTCAGATTTTTAGCAGTCGTTTGACTGACAGCAACACTGTTCCTATTAGAAACAGGGGAATTTTTTCAGTTGTGTGATGGTTTTGATTAAATTAAAGTTGCTTTAAAGCCAAAGTTATTATGTTTTGAGTGATTCTGATCCTGATGTGCATAATGAGATTGTGGATCAGTTTTATGGATAAGGAGGCTGGGACTCCTCTGGCAGGAGTCTGGCAAAGCCACCCCACTATAGTGGTCTTTCAAAGCCAGAAATAAATTAGCTTGCACACATAATGTTTGGTGCAGTTTAAACACACACAGTTTAAACTGATGTGTTTCCAACACTGCCTCCTAGAATTTACATTCACACACAGCTAAACTGCAACAGCAAGTACATTTATACACTAGCTGAATTACATTTTCTCTAAACATAATGAGAAAATGTTGTTAATTAACATATTTGGCAAGTTGTAAAAATGTTGATGCTGCATATACGAGTGAAAAGTTCAGAGACAGTTTTTTCCCCCACCAAAATATCCAGTCTTTCATTGCACTATCCACTATAGTAATATTACATTGTGTATGGTTATATTGGGCTGGCAGCAAAATGTTACCTATAATCTTGACTAAACAACCAGCCTGAGGCCACATGAATAAGAATTCAAAAGCTAAACTACTATTAAAGCCATCTGCTGATCATGGAAATGAAGTGAAGTATGAGGAAGCTGTAACCATGGTGACACATACAAAGTCTGGACACTCTTTCTCATATAAGAGAATGGAAAGATGTAACTGACTGGTACTGTAACTGGTAGTGTATGCCATTACTCCTTAAATGTATAATATATATACACAGTACAGTACTAGACAAAGGTTTGGACACAATTTTCAGAATTGAAATTGGAAGAAAAAAAAACAGAGAGAGAGAGAGAGAAACTTAGCTACACAATAACTACCCACTTATAAAACACTCCTTTGTGCATCCTGCTTCCACATTAGAGATGAGGTCCAGTTACTTGTTCTTTACATTACAGCTTTGTAAGCTCTTTGTTAAACCAGAGAATAGAAATCAACATCAAGCAGTCACTAAAACTGTCTGATGAATGAGTTAGCTGCCAGTCAATAAAATGTCATGTTTACACGTCTTGGTTTGTAATAAATCAGTGCTGGCAACAATTCACTTTTATTTATTTGATCTGGACCAACTGAATACAAGTACAGCAAGTAGTAGTCTTGGCGATACACATTATTGATATTGATTTTCCTATTTTCAATTTTTAAAAATGGGTTAGAAAAATGTACCAGAGCCTAAATTTCAGACAGCTGAAAAATCATACTCAGTTAGTCCACTAGTTTATACCTGGGCGTTGCTTTATTTTTAATAGCTGTCAGTTTAAATAGACTCTGATGCTCTTGTTTTCAGACTTACATCAGTGAAAACTGAACTTGCGCTGCAATCTGGCTGTGAGAGGCTAGTAGCAGATACTGGTAGGTTACAAGTGTGTCTCTTAAGCACAAACACAAGTGACACAAACACAGACTTTCTTTACCATCATGCCTCTGCATGGATCTCTCTTCTCACTCTCATAACCTTCATTAGAACCTGCATTACAATTCTTTAAAAAATCCAAAAAAATAATATAATAGTGTCATCTGACCTTTCTCCTTTCCTTGTTTCCTTTCTGGGTACTCACACTCACACTCACTCAAGTTTCTTGAGTGAGATACAGTAAAAAGACAGGAAAAACAGGATTGTTTCATCCTGTATGTTGTAGTGAGTATGTGGTACTAGATGTGTACTGTCTTCTCTTCTGTCCCTCTTGTTCTCAGTCACTTTATATCTTACACAAAAAAAATAATAAATTGGGGGAATTTAAATCAAAGTTAAAAATTTGATGTGTCTCAATTTGTTTCCGAGATAGCAGAAGTCTTTCTTTTTTTACAAGTGGCAACTTTATAGGCAGTGTTTCAGAGGTGACACAAAGCAATACCAAAGGGGTCAGAGCTGGGCAACTTCATTCACAGAGCCCAGCATAATGCAAAGTCAACAACTTTGTTTCATCCAGTACAAAGCAGCACAAATCCCACCAAAGAATCCATCTTTCATTCCTGCAAAAGTTGCAGGGTTTGAATGGGGAGAGGGAATGACAGGGACGAGAAGGCCTACTCAGTCATTCATCCTTCACTAGCCGATAGATCGAGACATTACGTCAGGAAAGGCTTAAAAAAGACACTTGAACAGGCTAAGTGAATTATGGATGAAGCAATGGCAAGACAGAGAAGGCTGAAATGTATGTTGAGAGTTATTTCAGAGTTGAGGCTTTCGTCAAAAGTTTCTTTTCCCCCCTCCTGTGTAAATCCTATTAAAGGGGTAGGTTAGCACAGATGAATTGGATAACCTTGTCCTCTTTGTCCAGGCTGTTTCACAGTGATAAAATATAGAAACTCTCAGAATTACTCCACACTACATTACACTGATATTGTATATATAGTAGAGCACTAGTCAAAGGTTTTGAAACACTTTCTCATTCAAGAGAATAGGAAGTACTGCATACACATGTGTACGTCATGTAATAAGTACTAACATGAGCATGGATGTTAAAGGATCATGCTTCATGATTTTTCTTTCCTATCTTAAACATTTTCCTTTTTTCCTGCAACAGTAGCCCTATTTGAAAAATTGATTAAACAAACAGACTTGTTACAAAAAAATGTCCAGTTTGTTCAAGAGCCCTTGCTCTCACTCTCACTCAGGAAGAATTTGTGGCATCTCAGAAATGTCACTTGCTGTTAAAATCGGGTTGCTGGTCGAGTTTGGGGTGGTGACTGTGGGAGGGGTTACCCTGCTTTGATGTAACCTGTGTAAGATAGAGAGAGAGAAGAGGAGGAGTAGGAGAGCAAGGATCTGAGCAGTAAGGGGTGAGGAGGGTGACTATAGGCGCAAAAAACAGAACAACTTCACCTGGCTGTGACACAAATACCAGGCAGCATCATTTTACTTTTTTTTTGTGTGACTAAAATAAATCACTTATTCAACCTTTATTTCAAACTTTTTGGGCAATCCCTAAGGAGTAATTATTTCCTGAAAATGCTTTAGACATTTAGGCATTAGGCATTGTTTACCTCAGTTCTTGGGTCAGTGTCCTCCCTCTGAATTTGGTATTTTCAATAATGCTGTATGAGTGCATGTCTCTGTGAATAAAACAGCACATGGTTTCAGTAACCAGGAGGAGTTGGGGTCAGTTGTTTCCCTGTGGTTGACTGCTCCACTCTCTCTATATTTACTGAAGGTAAAAGCCCTAATTGCATACTCAAATATGTAGCTGCCTATTTTTATGATGCAATTGCATGTTTTGAAGACTGCTGAGGCTGATTAACAGCAGGTTTGACTTATTTAACAGGGACAGCACGCATGAATAAACATTGTTGTAAATAGACTAAACTTAGCCAAAATGTTATTTTTCATCTGCAGTTCCTAAAAAGAATAGAGGAAGACCAATATACTGATGTACCTTGACAGGTGCAAAATTAAAACATGCAACACAGAAGGACATAATACAACAATTAAAGCAATGAAATGGGAAATATTAATGTTTACATCCACTGCACTGGAAAAGACAACATTGTGCTGGATTATTAGGCACTAATGAAACATGCAAAGCATGAGCAGACATACAAAGCAAATACACACACAAAATACATACCCTTGATGAAAGAAGACAAACTGGAAATATATGACAGCAGACAGCACAAATGGACTGTCAAGTTCAGTCAAGACTGTGAAATGAAGGCTTTTTATGAATGGATTCATTTCACATCAGTTTGTAAAAACCCTATAAGTGCTCTGGATCAGTATATGAAATATTATCAACAACTTGTTGGCTCTCGCTCTACAATTATATTCTCTGTAATAATTAGTTTAGAAAAAGTTTCAAAAGTAATTAAATAACTTTTAATATTAGTGGATCATTTGTATTCTTCCTCTCCAATATTGTGTTAATGTCATTAGCTTTGATTGATCAAAAGTGATTTTAGAGCATAAGTTCTGCTTTATGTTGTGCCATTACAGCTCTTCACAGTTCATGTTCATTGTAAAGCACATTGTCCGTAATTTCTTCATTCTCCCTCTCTTTTTTTTTTTTTTACACAAAACACATTTCCATCTCACATGCTCATTCCAGACATTGATATTTTTTACTTTAACCATGAAGGTGAATGTGATATCAGAGCATCAATGACCTGATGGCTGACACAGAAAGGGGAAGCACCAGATCAAGGACCCATCCAGCTCTCACTGTCACCCCACCTGTCAGCTGATTCATCTCATTAATCAACATTTGCTCTATGCCCCCCTGGAGAACATGAGCCAAAAATCGCATGGAGAGCTATCAAACTCCACTATTTCTGTCCCTGTCGATAACAGGGCTCGCTTCACCGCATCCACTGACCTGATTTTAAAGTATATGCAGTTGGCTCCAGGGCCAGGGAATTTTTATCACCCTCCCTCCACAGTTAACCCTCCCAGGCCGACCACTATCGACATTTAAAATGGAATAATGCATACATAATGCTTTGGCACTGGTATTGCATTGGTGAACGTCCTATCCCACTACTGTCCATAGGGTGAGACAGATGAGTTTTTAAATTCACCCACTCTAAATCCAACTCATGGAGCGCCTGAGGCTGAATGTAGCTGCGCTCCATGTGCTCACTGTATGAACACTGGGAGTTTTATTCCATTTTCTGATAATTCAAAGAATTAGTTTGTTGGCTTGAGACATTTTTCTCGCCAGAGATATCCAGATTCTTTAGCCAATCTTCCTCATGATTTGAGAAACTGCTGAGGCCTCAGGGTGGAATATAATGCATTGGTTCTCAGTGTGATTCTGACCTTTAATATCATGTAATCTGCCAGGGTCCATAGGCAGCTGCAGCTATGTTTTAGACTACAACACTGGGTCAAGAAAAAAGCTGCTCCCACTTGTAGCTTAAGCTATTCCTCTTTCTTTTCAAACACTTACTGCAACATGTTGCCAGTTGTTTGGTAACATGTGAGCTGACGGATATGACACTAATCTGATCTTTTCAGCACTTGCTAAACAAAAGCCAATATGTTTTTGTTACATATTTCAATAACTATTATAACACTGGAAAAAAAGAAGCTTTGAGATGCTATTGTGCACAAAGCTGTGATTTCACTATGGTCTTCTTTTAGCTGCTAAAGAATGCTGCTGATGTGGTGTCACTGAAGCGAGAGGGAAACCAAGCGAGTTTGGCAATGTCCCGTTGGAGGGAGGATTAACATTACTGAGCTGCCTTTGTGTGTGTTCACAGTCTTGTGTTACGTAATGTTACTTGGACCAAGCTGCAGGACTGGTGACACTGCTCACACAGCAGGTGTGCTACACAAACATTAGATTGTCCACATGTACAATTGAAATACATAAACTCTCCTTTGTAGAGCTTTAAATGTGAAGCTATTGTAGATACAGTGTCAGGGGGTTTGACGGATGATTTTGTAGGATGTAACAAGTAGTGGGGTTTGACAGCACTATACTACATACAATACAATAGTGTTTTTAAAGTTTTGCTCTCACACCCCTCATCTCCCAATTACAAACATAGGGACGAAAAAATTACAACTACAGAAACTCACTGCCTCTTTGAGTCTAGCTGATGGGAATTCAAATAAATCAATAAAACCATTCATCCATTCCCTAAACCACTTATCATGGCCCAGCACACATTGGTTGAAAGGCAGGGTATAGCCCCAGTCTCTAAAACTATATAAACTGAAATAGACAGACATTCACCCATGTGCCCTGGGATTATTTCTATATTATCTAACATGTATTGGACTGACAGAAGAAACTGAATCACCTAAACAGACATACAGCCCTAAATCAATTAAAAATTATATCTAAATATTTTCAGACTGTGATTACATCCAGTTGAAATTAACTGCAGTTCACAGAGGAATGTGTGACCAACATTTCTTAACTGATCACATGACTCAGGTTGTGTGGGGAAACATGCAGCTAAATAGAACTAGAAATACCTCCTCGCAGTTGTATGTCTCTGCCAACCAGTCGAGTTGCACTTTACACCCATGTCTGTCCAGATTCATGTAATATTCATGGAGAAGACTTGGAATTTAATAAAAAGGTATTAAGGCTATTTTTTGGGTGAAACAGAAGATACCACTGTATTGATATGTATGATTCCAGTGAGAAAGATGCTGTCTTCACTTAGATAATATTTTTACAGAGGAGTACATGATCAACTGAAGCTCAATATTAGCAAAACCAACAAGCTTGTAATGGACTACCAGAAGAACAGGAGGCCCGCTGCCATGCTTCCTACAACAGATTTGAGTTGCTAGATATGAAAAATGTGACTTAGCTCATCCAACCACTGCCTTCATTTAGATAATCACCTCTCCAGTATTTCAGCACTGGCTCGTGACCCATTCATCGCAAGATCGTTTTCTCAGCTACAGGTGTAAGCAAATGTCCCTTACCCGCTCCGCTGTATTTGGAAAACTATTCATCTTGTTGTTATCTAGCTTGTTAATCATTGTCTTTGCCCTTGCCTCAGGTTTGTTGTTTTTTTCTGCTGTGTGACTTTTAGCATGTTCACTGAGAGTAACAAAAAACAGAGCCAATTTCCTTGTATGTGTTCACAAACGTGGCCAGTAAAGCTGTTTGTCATAGAGTCAGTGGATGGTGCTTCAGATATGTTGCTGCAAAGAAACTACAAATTCTAAAATGTGGATGTGTCACGTACATCTTCAACCCGGCAGCACACAAGATCAGTGTACCAGTTAATATCCGATCAAATGTGAAATATGGTCACAATAGTCCTTTCTGTTTCTGAGTTATCTCATTAAGTAATGACCAGAGAAGTGCAATAGATTGCACATTTGGTTAGCGTGCGCTTTGCGGGTGATCGACTAAGAATAACTGCGCAAATGACAACAGGTGCAGACAGCAGTATTTAAATGAGGGGTTTGGAGTATTTGTTACAAAGTCATTGTTGTTAGTAAAACCAAGAATATTCCACTCACTAAAAATATTAACACGGGTGGAAAAAGTCAGTTCTCTGCATATTCTGTCATTGTGCCTCCGCTTCCTCCTCACCACAGTGACAGCAGTCATCTGTGTGCAGCATGCAGCCGGTTAATACTTACCCTTCAAATGTATTATTTATAGACAGTTACCACCAGCAAAATTACCTTCAGTTTAGTAAATCGCAATGCATGTGCTAAATAGCATATTTGCATTTTCTCATCCCTGTATTTTGCACTCTGGGGTAAAAACGCCCCATATTGCATGTTCATTATGGCAAATGTACTAAATGGACAGCGCGTACTATCTTGCACATTTGAAAGATGCAAGTCTCAGTGCGCCATGTAAGTACATCAGCTTGCACATTTTTTTGCAGGTGATGTCAAGTTTACACACACAAACCTTTAGTAAATCAGGCCCCATGTATTTAAAAATGTGGTGGTTTTCGTCTGTTACAAAATTTCAACTTGGTTAATTCAATTAAAAAATACAGAACTTTGTATAAGAAACAATCTGAAGTCTGTGAAGGTAGATCACGAGAAGAGGGAGGATGAACTGCTGAACAGGGTGCCATTCACTAAATGTCTGTGAAACTGTCAGGGGGGAATGTTGACACTGTAAAGTTTTCTGTCAGCTCAGCATGACCTGCATCGTCCTCCATGCCTGTTTCCCAGGATCTGGTGACAGACAAAGCAATCAAAGTCACTTTCCTGCCTCCCTTTGCCTCATCTGCTCAAATCACCCATCTGTTGTCCTTCTGCACAGCCAAGGGCACTTCAATCATCATCTGACTGGTAAATGCTCGGAGTATGGATTTGTGATCTGCGTGAGAGAGTGTGTATGGATGGAGAGGTAAAACTGAAACTTAACTTGTATTATGTGATTATTCAGTGTATTTCCATGGTGTATTAGTGAAGTGCAGGGAACAACACTTCAGATTGAGCTGTAAAAAAGGGTGATACACTGTTGGGATGATTATATGAGTTTATATCATGCTATAAGATGAGTGTTGTGTAGTCAGTGTCAGGGATTTGTTGTTTCTGCTGGTGCTTTGTTGTAATAAAACTAAATGTTAAAAGTCTAAACTAAGGTGATTTAAATACAGATGTGATAATCATGATAAGTTATAGGTTTGAGACAACAAAGATGTTGATTACAGTATGCATGATTGCAATGGAAGCATCAGAACATATATGAGACTGGGTGGCTCAGATGTGTGTGAATGTGTTATGTGCAGATTAGAGTGTTTTTGTCCAACTGTTTTTGAAAATGTTTTGTACACAGATGAGGTCGCCAATTTTCCCAAACCCATAGAGGAGCCTGTAATCTCCAAAATTGTCGCTGCACATTATCAGCAACATAAGCATGAGCACATGGGCCACCTGAATGAAATCAATTTACAGGAAAGGGGTGTTTCATTTTAGAAAATCAGACATGATCCCGCCTGTGAAAAGCTGGCTTCATCATATCATGATTCACTGGAAGCCTAACGAGAGCCATGGCCCAAAGCAGTTTGTATAGCATAAAGGCTGCCTCTATTAGTACTGCTGTCACCGGGAGGGGGGGGGGCAGTTCAGCTCATAATAGTATTCATTTGCTAACAGGACTGGACGTCCTCAGCTAGCAGTGCAGCGAGGCCCAGAGTGGCGGCAGGATCAGCATCACTGCCACCAAATTCCAGGCACACTCTTACAGGATGACACTTAGAAAATGTAATTAAACACAAGGGGTTTCTCACAGTGGGTGCTGATCACAACAGGGTTTCATATCCAGCATTTAATACTGTCATTAGTTTTACTGACCAAGACGAACTGAAAACTCCAAGAAATCAGAAGTGTAAGCACAAGAGACTTCCTTGATGACTACAATTAGACACTAATTAATAATGTAGTTGCAAATAAGTAGAGAAATAATTCAATTAATTTCAAACATATTTTTTTAAAACGAAAAGCTAAAAATACAGTGATATAACATTTGTATATGTGGTATAGTCATATGACACATTTTGATACAATAATAAACACTGAGTGCTTTGTGATAAAGATGTATGACTTTACACATTTTCAGAATGTTTTTTGTATGTATGTATGCAATCAGTGACTGTACGTAAGAATTGAAACCACCCAGACAGCAAAGAATCAGATGATTAGATTCTGCTCAGTAGTGTGACAAGCAACTGATCAGACACTCTTTGAAAGAGAGAGAATATACATAAGAACGAGACCAAAAAAAAAGCACATAACCAAAGCAAACCTACATTACAGCTGCATATAATGTATTTTTGTACTTTCTATTAGGGTTGGGCAATATATTGATATTATATTGATATTGTGATATGAGACTAGATAATATAATTTTCTGACCTTACCAGACTGTTCTAGCTATTCTATTGTGTACCTTTTCCCCACTTAGTCATTATATCCTCATGACTGATGATTATTTATCAAAAATCACAGTGTGTAAATATTTTGTGAAAGCATCAACAGCCATCTCTACAATATTGTTGCAATATCGATATCAAGGTATTTGGTCTAAAATATCATGATATTTGATTTTGTCCATATCGCCCAGCCCTACTTTCTATTGTATTTGTCCCTACAAGCTGAAACAGAGATGTTTAAGATGCAAGACAAGTTTCCAAGAAGTCTGACATTTAACTGCACAGCAATCCAATTCATATATCCGCCAAAGACCAATTTTATTTGATTGTTGTTTCTTGGCAAGTTAATGTCAGACTCTAGTCATGATAAAACGTCATCAGTTCAGTCATGATGTGTCTGCCCTTAATTCCCTCTCATTGCATCACGTCCAGCCTTGGCTCCTTTCCGACTGCAAGGTTGCAAGGTGAACAACCGGCATCAAAGACAGACAGAGAGAGGGCATGGCTGAATGCCATTTCAACAGCTTCTCCTTTTACATCTCACAGACTCACTCCACACAATGGTCTCAATTCAGACCAAGGCCAAATGGGTTTCTACTAAATTTCAATGTTGATTTACCACAGAGCCAGTTCCACTTGGAGCTCCATTCACAGACCTTTGGGGATGCTTACATAATGAGCTGTAGATAAAAAGGTCTGCTTAATTTCATAGCGCGTCATACGACTGTATCTCAAAGCGATGCACTGCTCTCATAAAACAATGCCGTCAGTGTTACATACAACAAAAGTCTGCACCTGAGGTTGGATCATAATTGTACAATGCTGTCTTGACAGGTTTTCATGCATTCTCTCACATTTCATTCTCTGACTTAGCCATGTGAAACAGCAGATCACTCTTTTGGCTACCTGTGAAATCATTTGTGCAATAAAGAAAAATACGGCCACAAAACTAAATTTGATTAAGATACCAGGTAAGAATTTTCAACCAGAAGGCTTATCACATATATTCCTCTAGGCTGCTTTCTGAGTTCGTATTGGCTAAAACTGATTACAGCTCTCTGAAGTTATTATCAAGTACTTCACAAAAAAATCGAATTTGTTTGAAGAGATTGGGATGTCTGGGAAGGCTCAAGGACTCAGTCAAATTGTGTCTGTGACCTCCTCACATTTAATGAGTCAGCACTGACTCTGCTCCAACATTAGGGGCTACCTCTGTTCTCATAAACTCGTGCTCAACAGCTAAATCTTAATTTTTGGCAAGTATGTCCCGTTCAAGGTTTTTTTTTTTGGTCCCAATCCAGATCTGAGTCCTTTAAAATATTTTTTAGTATCTACCCATACTGAGTCAGATTCCATACTTATATTTATCTAAACTGAACACACTGAAATAACAGGTTTAGCCTACTAAATTTGGCCCCCAAAGCTACTCAACCTAAACACTGGTAGTCCTAACTATTAAGTTGATTATCACTGAGTGATTGAGAATGGGACTCCTGAAAATGTAGTGATGCTATTAGCTACAGAGAAGAAATTAGTCTGCTGGAGATGTGGCAACCACAGAAACACTCAATTCACCCACCATCAGACAGCAGTGTTACAGTGTGGAGTTTCTTCCCTCACAAATAGTCTGTGGCAGAGTACTACAGCTTGCAAAGAGCACACAACACCTCATCAACTGTTCATCTAGTTACTCACTGAATTAACTTTAAATAGCAATAGCTGATATAATTTGCCACTGGCTACTGGTTTGTCATTTCAACCTGTGAAAGCGACAGTCAGTGTGCAGTGAGAAACTGCGGTCTGAACGCTTTGTACATGGCTCTGTGCCAATGAGAAAGAGAGAGTTAGAGTTGAAGTCTAGCAAATCTGTGTACATTGCCAACCTCAGTGTCAGAACTCCAAATTATTTTTGACATTCTAACTATAAGACTTATATGCAGTGAAATGCTTACACTGTATGTTGTAATAAAGGAGAGCAGCTATGCCACATTTTGAAGCACCGTGGTGCAAAATCGGTGTGCTTTTTAAAGTGCTATATGAGTAACATAAACTTTAAACTTATAACTTATAGTAAGTGAAGTTTTGGTATTTGATTAGGTTTGTTTAGCCAATACCAGCTAAGATCCTTAGGATTGGCTAAGGACATCTGTAATGTGCACCCAGGCTAATTGTGTCTATTAAGTGACGGCCAACTTAGGCTGCCTTAACTTAATTTGCTGCCGTTGAGCTTATATTGATTAATTGATTAGTATGTTAAGCATGTTAAGCCAGTCAAATCAACAGCAGTAAAAAAGACCGGCTGCTGGTTGGTAGAGGACTCACCTTGACGTTGGCTTTGGTCTTGCTGCTGCTACTGGGGCTTGGATTGACATCTTCATTAACTCTATCCAAAAGCCAGAGGAGGAACTCCAGAGCATCATGCTGAGAGTTTCCCCGAAACTGAGAGCCGTACTTGGCCACTATGCTCTGGGGAGAGAAGAAACATCATAATTAACCCGTCACTTTGGGGGATTTCAAAAGTCATTAAATCCTGACAAAATTAAGTCATGATTACATGGGACATGGTAATTTGTAATTTTTAACTGAGAGCTGCTTTGGCATGAAGCACTCAGGAGACAGATGGGGGAAAAAAGCACAGATGTGTTTTTTTCTCTCTTACACATGTACAATCATTTAATAACATATGTCAGACATTATTTGGCTATAATAAGACCATGTAATTAAATAATTCATAATTATCTTTGGGGCTCTCTATGAAAACAGAATTTCACAGAAGAAAATCTGTGGCAGAGAGCACTTCAGTGGGTTCACTGTGGCAAATGTCGGCAGCAAATCAGGCTATCCCAGAATCAAAGAAAAAACACAGTTCACTCAAATATAACTTTAGTTTAGTTTAGTAGCTTTATTGTCATTATATTGAGGCTCAGACAACAATATAACGGTATTTAGATAGCACTCCCTGATCTACTTGGAGGTCATTTTGCCTGTTGCATTTTACCTTACCAGTACATCAATTTATCTTACACATTTACAGTAGTGTACCAACAATTTCACCATTTTGTTTAGTCAAATTAGTGAATCTGAGCCATTTATTTGAGTGAAATGTATTAAAATGTGTGTATGTGTGCAAATAGTGCATGTTTAAGCAAGGCAGGACTGAGACAAAACAAAAAATAAGTGTGTGTTGAATGAGTAACCATTCTTGATAACACTACGTCATTACAAAAAATAGGGATCTAGCAATAAGAACCACAACAACTATAATTACTTATACTAAATTATTAATTTTCTGTCAACTTCTGCCAACCAAAGTTGATAAAACTTAAAGTCAGGCCCTGACATATTATATTATTATTATTATTATATTAAATTGCACACTTATGTTCGGAAATGTGCCCTTTTCCAAGGACATTTCCAGTGGAGTTAGTATGATCTAGGTGAGTTGCAGGTTTAGTTTTACTTATTTGAGTAATACTAAGGACAATACCTTCAAAGAGATCAGAAGGAAGATTGTTCTAGTACTACAAAAAAATGGACAAACTGGAAACAAGTGAAATAACCCCATCCCATTGTTTTTATTTTTAAGTAAGATTTTACGACTGCACATTAAATAATGTGTCCAAATTGCTAAATTTGGCTGCATAAGATCATCAGTAAACAAAACCAGATACATCTATATCAGATGAGCCATATTTAAGAAATCATTCTCTAAATACATTCATAATACACCAACCAAAGGATGACTCATACAAAGAATATCCAATGACTGACAGGTGTTATCAGGAAAAAAAAAGACTAATTCAATTATGAGGAATAAGTTGTGAGTTTATGAGTCAGACAGAAAAAATGACAGGGAACACTAATGACAGCAATAACATTAGGTGGCTACTCCTCTGTCTCTCCATCTTTGTCCCTCCCTCTCTGTGTGTGACTGACAGGATCTAGGCTCGGCTCCACAACTCATTAAAAATCACTGCATCATACCTGCAGTATACCAGTATCTAAATATAAACACAAGAGGGAGGCCCCCCTCTACCTGGCGGAGACAGCCTGCTAATGAGCTTCATCACTATGAGGAAGCACTGACAAGGGATGGAGGGATGAGGGACAGATGGAGAGAGGGAGAAGAGGAACGGGGCTGTTGGGAGTTGCAACCGACCTACGACTTTTCTTCTGTCTCCCTATTTCCACAGTTGTGGCTGGCCCAAATGAAAAGTATGAAAACTGAGGCAGCACAGTTTCTCAAAGCTACCAGCAAAATAAGGATGATGAAAACACAAAGGACGAGAAAAGGCGTGTTGCCAAGGTTACGATCACCAAGCTGATTCTGGGAACAGAAACCTGATGACATCAAGAGGTTATGACTTCATGAAGACGAGCCGGGGGACTTCGCCGCTGGCCTTATCTCTGCTTTTTGTTCCCTTCATCACTTTCTCAGTGTTTGGGTGTGTGTGGGTGTGTATCACAGCTGGGGATAGTAGTTTCTTCTTATCTCTTTGATATCTGTTTACAGTGCTGTATTTCAGTGCATCTCTGGTGAAATCTGCCACACAGCCTTAAAGGCACTGTAAAGTGATTTCATAAGTGGCAAAGTTGTATTCCCAGGCATCCAGTCTTTTTTTTTTAAATTTGTTGTCTTGTAAAGGGGAGAATTGGAATGAAGAAAACAATGAGAGACTGAGCAGAGGCAGGTATGTTGATATATCGAGTTCCTCTGCAAACACTCGCAGTGTTCAGAGTTGACCTGAGCACAGCCCTGGTGGGATTGTAAGTGTTTGTTTAGCAAACACTTCAGAGCTAGTCAAGGAAAGGATAAAGGCAGGTGTAAGGGTCAACTTGAGAGCTTTTTGTAAGAACTATTGATCAGTCTAGACCAACAATCTGGTTCTCAGTCCGAACCTAATGGAGCCTGACCCAATGTGGTGGGTTAGGACAGCTTTTCTCTTAAATTCTCTCTCTCTTGAAGCAAGCTTTGTTCCATTTATTGATTTTATTCATCAGTGTTTTTCTCACTAATCTGAGACTTTCAAACAATGTTTGTAGTCTCGTAATGTTTCACAGCTGTTTACTTGAGCAAGGTTCAAGAAGCACATTTTGAACATGACAGAATTGAAGTCTGTGTCTTTTTTTTTTTAAATTAAAGTTTCAAGATGACACCTAAACCCAACCTGTAATTACTGAACTGGAAACTGAGGAAATCTGAATGATGTTATTCATCCACAGTGCCAATTAAATTTTCATTTTAAAGAGAATGTTTGGGAATGTAGAGTAGGACTCATGGGTCAAGTGATAGAACAAAAGACTCCCAGCTTCTTCTCTTTTTTTTTTTTTTTTTTTTTTTACAAACGCACAAAATAACAAAAAAGCATTACAGAAAGATAACAGAATGACAAAAGACAGCCATAGACCTGCGTAGTCTCCACAACAAAGGTCATGACCCCCCCAGTTATTTTTCGAAATCAGACAGTACTCTGAAAGCATCCTCTCCCCCCACTCACCCACGTCTGCTGTAGTGTCCTGTCTTGCTACCTTTGCTTCACCTCACACCATTACCCCCACATCCATCCTCCTATTCTGTAAACAATGACAGATCAGATCTCTGGCAGGGCAGGAATTCACTTTAAACACACATCACACAAATGGCTCTCCTCTCTCTCCCTAAAAAACCCATTTACACTACCACACCTCATCATGGTCCAGCCTGACAAACAAGCCTGGGTGGATTCCCCAGTGATGGACAGAGAGTTATACTGACAAATTACAGAGGTACTGCACACTTTGCATTTGTACACACACACACACACACACACACACACACACACACACACACACACACACACACACACACACACACACACACACACACACACACACACACACACACACACACACACACAGAGAGTATCCATTCCCCCCACAGGTGTGGCTGGAATGAGACTGGGTGGAATCTGTCATTACTGGCTGCTCTATTTGCTGTTTCATTTTTCAGCAGCTTTGTGTTGCTGGCTCACCTCTGCTGTCTAAACAGGCTGGACGCAGGGCACTCATCACTTACTGCCTCCACTTATACCAGTCTCTCTTTTCATTCATGCTGTTTCATCCATCCTTTTTTCTCTCTCTTTCACACACTCATACAACCTCATAGTCCTTTCTCTTTTCTCATTCTTTCTATTATCTCTCTTTTTCTTTCTTCTCTATTATATAAGAACCATTCCCTTTACTAATAGTTCCCAGCTGAGCTCCAGTCAGCCCAGCTACCGTTGAAGCGCACAAGCAGATGAGCCACTCTTAGCAGTGTAGCACCTCTCATCCTCCTCCTACCGTCCATACACTTCAGCCTGCTTCTTCCTCTGTCATCTGACGCCACACTGGATTCACCTCTAGAACAATGGAGAACAGGCAGGCATTCATCATGAAAAATCTAAATGCATCATCTCTGAAGCACACCTATATTTTCAGATTTTCTCTGAAAATGATAAAAGGCTGTGATAAAAGGTGCCAGCGAGTCAAGACTGAACAAAGCCTGCATGTCCACAGATGTCCCCAGTGTGGGTTTTACAGGCGATCAGTGAGAAATAAGAAGGGATGAGATGCAATGGAAATAATCGCCTCTGAATGGTTTACAGCTCAGGGAAGGCTCCTCTGGGTCTGCTGAAACTGAGAAATTGATCGCCTGAAGATCCACAGCTGATGCTGTAAATAAGCTACCATGTGCACTAACAAAGTCTAGGAGGTTGTGCCTGTCAAGGTGTTGAGAGCAGTTTTAACATGTAGCCTATGCCATTTCCATTCACTTCTCTTCTCACTGAGATATAGCAGGAGAGTCCTCCTACTAGACTCTTCCATTATTCGGTGATCGTGGTCTAGCACTCCGGGATAGTAAAGATTGATTTATTCCCATGACTTCCTACACTGCGTCATTGAGGCTTGGTACATAAATCATGGGAGGCATAATAATTTTCCCTGGTGGGAAAAAGTCTCATATTGTAGTGCTTACACAGATACAGCCCAGACAGACTTCTCCTTGTGTTTCTTTATTGGCTTTTGTCACAGCAGTGTAGGTATAATGGAGTGCGGCTCACTGAATCATGGGAATGCATGCTGCTTTCAAACAGCATATGGTGGCTCTGTTACAGTACTTGTAAATGGGCTAGCTTGCATTGAATAAGTGGGAGATGGAGTGGTTAAAGCATTATTACTTCCACACTCACTTCAAGAGCTGACATATAGACACCACTGTAAGCCTCTGACCCAATATAAAATACACTGATCTATCGTATGCTTGAAAGCCGAAAGATAACACCTCATTCTATTTGCTAAAATCTGTAACAACACCTGCTCCATTGAAAAATCCCTGTAATCAAATTGAAATGAAAGGCTACACTATGCAAATTGCACAATGTCCATGTGGTGTATATCCCCACTGCTATGTGTGTGAGTCTACATACTACGTATACATCTGAGCGCTGTGAGTGAGAATGAGAGTGGTCCTTGAAGGAGAGCAGAGACAAGAAAAGACAAACAAACCATCAGTCTGCCCTGCCTCACTGTCACACACTTCCTGCACTCCCAGAACAAACAAGACTACTTAAAACACCAGGCTTCACAGTTGAGCTCCTCTAGCCTTACAGAGCTGCATCCTGTCAAGCGTAAAAAGATGAATCCGGGCTCCTCTCTGAAACTTTGGAAAGTAGTTACTGTGTTGTTAAATCCTCTAGGTCAGGAGTGTGAAGTGGCAAAAAGTAAAATTGATGTAGACAAGTTTTAGACCAGCAATAAAAAGGACACTTCATCCCTCCAGATTTAATCAACATCAAACGTGCAGTGAACCAGTTATGGCAAAGTTTGAGAGGTTGAAATTGTGACCTTTAAATATAGCACCTCCATTGGGGTGATCTGTAAGCATATCTGCATTTGGAAGCACATTTTATAAATCTGACTCATTGTATAAGACTTTTTAAGGATTAAATGAGAGTGTAGAAGGTGGGCAGTTTTACAAATGAGATCTGATTATTGGCCAATAAGATAAAACTAATGTGAATATACAAACACAAAATAAATTTGGTTGGCTTTAAGTGTAAATTCAAGAGATTGGTGTACAAGCTGTGGTAATTTATCAGTTAATCAAGTCAGTTGACAGAAAATTAATCATACACAGTTTTGATAATTAATCACTCACCACTTCTTGAGCAAGACTCCAACCATTTTCTGTTTCTCCAATGTCATTACTTATTTTGCATTTATATGCATTAAATACAGTATTATTAGTGTGGGCGTTGGTACTTGTTGAAATAGTGATTCACAGGACTGATTTGGGTTTTTTTCACATTCAGCGCATATTTGATTAGATTTTGGCACAAACACTTATTGTGTGGTGGCTGAGTATGAATTTAAATGTATTTTGGTATTTTGAATGTTGGTCAGTATTGGACTATTACAGACACAGTACTTTGACTAGAACAAAACTTGTTTTTGAGCTGCAAATCACATTCCTCAAGAGGACGTAAGTCTCTACTGTATCTTTGCAAAAAAAAAAAAAAAAGCCTGAGATCATTCTGCTATTTAAAAAAAAAAACATTGTGACTCCTACTGAGAGGCTCACAACTCAGACTCACTCCTAATCCCGATCCCAAAAAAAACAAAATATGTTCGAGGAAGCACAGTAAGGGACCTTATTTCTGATAAAAGTTTTGTACTTTTTTCACTTCTTTGCCGGCCAGTGCCTCTCTCCAAGATTAGAAAAAATTGGAAATAACCATCTGTTGTCATAGTTATCTGTCCCTTGTGTGTGTGTGTGTGTGTGTGTGTGTGTGTGTGTGTGTGTGTGTGTGTGTGTGTGTGTGTGTGTGTGTGTGTGTGTGTGTGTGGACTGGGGGTGGGGGGGCTTCTAAAGATCACAGGAGGGATGATAGTTTTGTTTACTATAATGTCTCTCCCTCCCTCTTTCTCTTTCTCTCTCCCTCTGAGTGCACCCCATTGGAGGCATCTCAGCAGGGGGGACTCCTCCTTTTCCAGGCTGAATGCACTTGCTCCAGTAAACATCCTCTCTGCAGCTTCACCCTGGGATGAGCAGACAGACACAAATCGCTGTGTCAATGCGGAAGAGGGGGAGTGAAGGACATGCTTGCTTTTTATTGCATTCAATTATATTGAAAGGTATTTGATCAAAATAAAGGAAAATGTGCATACCTCTACTCAAACCCTGGGTAAACCCTTCAGATATTAAGTGCAAGGGCTAATATTCATTGTTCCCTGGTCCCAGAGAGTAAATACATGACATGAGTAAGCTTCTGCATATTTTTCATGATTTTTTTATTGTGTGCAAAACAAGTGTCCTGAAATCAAAATGGGTCAATGTCATCATGCACACACTGTAATTCATAGGATATAAATTCATTAATTACTAATCATTTCTTCATTCAAGGCCTTTTCATTATTCTAAAAATAGGCAGGCCCTTCTGTAAGTGAGGCTGTATGTGAATTTAAAAGTTTGAAATGTGCTTTGTGTGCAGGTGCTTAGCTTAAATGCAATAGTTTTCTAATATCTTATGTATTCCTTTGTATTAGTCACCATCTTTCCCTTACAGCTTTGGAACACACAACACTCCCATGTGCTTGTTATTAATTCATTACCAATGGGTGAAGAACAAAGTCGCATACAAAGTCACTGTCATGAAAATCAGCCCTTTCCATTATAAATGATACCCCACTCATACTGCCTCCCTGAGCATGAGGCTGTGTGATCATGTGTGTTTGTGCACAGGTTGCATACCGCCTCCCTTATAAGTTCCCCCAAGCTGTTGATGCAACAGAGCAGTCACCCCTCAGTAAGCTTACTGGTTGACTGTCATCCAATAAGCCCAGAGGGAAGGCTGGAGGCCCTGTAGTGCTAGCTCACAACAACAATTTCTGTGTATGTGAAGTTTGTGGCCACTTCTTGATTACATTTCTTTACATTTAAAAAGAGGATGCTATGATTGCAAGGTGCTCGTTACATTAGTTTAACATGCATTTCACAGGTGCTGTGAATAAGCCTGGAGTGCTTGATCCCCTCTCGCTACACATGACAGTCTTGGAATGCAGACAGACCACCTTGAGGTGCTGGATTGTTGAGCAGATGAATGAAGCAGAGACACTGCACCCTGCATGTAATCAGTAACCACATGGCATGCGCACACAAAAGTACCACTAGTTAAACAAACACTAATAAAATGTTGAAACTGTGAGGTAACCTGGTCAGGTGTTTTTTTATTATTACTGCTTCACATGAGTAATGTTTGACTCCTCCTCTGAAACACTGAGACATTTCAAGGAAATGGAAGGCAGAGCTTGACTATTGACCCTTAAAACCTATCCAATAAAGTGCTCACCTGATGTGTGTTCATTCAATATTTGTTTTGCCAATGTATACTTTGATAGTTTGTAATATTATAATCCTCTGTGTTGTGGTATAGAGTACAGGATGCTCAACATGATCGAGAGTCACTAATACTGTGTGCTGAAGTAAAAAAAAAAACTTTTTGACAAGCCGCCCACTGGAGAAACTCTAAGGGAGGAATGTGTATTATAATTATTCTAGCATGAAGATAATGACACAGGTTATCTCTTTATCCATGGCTGGGGTAACCACCAGGGAGCCCTGAAGCACAAATTCCCTGTAGAGACCCTATTGAGTAGCACTCCTATCCTTGAATACCTAGCCTCAAGTTTTCATGTACAGTATGAATTAGTTTGTGGTAATTTGCTTAAACCACCTCAATGCCCTGTGGTTTTGGTTTCATTGGGGTTCATTAGTAGTCTTAGTGAATTAGTAGTTCATTTGCAATTAATTAAAGAATCACAAAAAAAAACGTGGGGCTTAAAGAGGTCCATGTCTGCTTTGCCCAGCTGGTAATCCCTCCATCAAGTCACCTTGTTGGTAGACTGTACAAACCTAAGCTTAGCCGAAACAGCACAGTCCACTGAGGTAAAGGTGGACACAATCAACCCAACAAACCGGTAACATCAACATCAGTGCCCACTCTGTCCTCACCTTGAACTCCACGGAGAGCTGTGGTGTGTAGTCCAGCGTCCAGAGCGCTCGAACCAGCGAAGCCAGCTGCACAGTCACTTCTCCCCCGGCGATCCTTGGCTCCTGGCCTCTCACTTCCCCGTTCACCCTCCTGTGGCAAATATCCGACTTGTACTGCTCCAGCCCGAGATACTCAGCCAGCAGGTCCGTGTTGCTGAGGCACTGAACCACGGCGTTCATGAAACAGGTGTTGCCGTGGTTCTTTAGTCCCAGCACCCCGGGGGTCTTGTCGCCGTAGCACCACGAAAGTCTGTCTTTCACCGAGCCATGAGAGGACACCGTGGAGCTCTTCTTCACGGTTCCCTCCCTGGGGATGTGCGAACAGTCGCCTGTAGCGCTTTGCCCAAAACCGCCGTCGTCGTCCTCTGCGTCCGGCGGTTGCGCGTCGCCAAAGTGCGCCAAAGTGCCCAAAGTTTTAAGGATCCTTCCCATGAAATTCCCAAAAGATCGCAGCGATTTCCTTCTCATAAACCTCCCGGTTTTGTATTTCTTTTCTTTTCGCTTCGTCGTTTTGGGTTTCATGGGTTGTTTTCTTACCTTGCTTTCCTTGCGGGTATCCATGGCTCTATTACGTATTAGGACTGAGAGAAAATGAAACGGGCTGTGGAGTTGCACCTGTCTGCCAGGCTGTCTACCCCTCCTCCTCCTCTTTTCTCTCCACAAACCTTACCGCTGAGGTGGCACCGACTCGGTGCCAATAAGGCACATGATTACTGATATGATTCCCTTGACATCCCGGCAATTTCCAGTATGCGATTGTAACCCATCCGCGCGTTTTTATGGGTGAAGCTCTCTCCCCAGAAACTACAGAGATGAGCTGCTACTCTCTCTCCACATCACAGGTTCAATTACACTTCCTCATCGATGGCTCTCAGCGCTGGCGGTCTTTCACACTCTCTCACCACCGCTATTCCTTCCCCCCTCCCTCCCTCCTCTGTCTGTGTAGCTACAATGAACAAGTTCCTATTTGGAGGATCCTGTCTTAAGCCTGCCCCTCAGACATGAATTTAATTAACCTGGATTAGATATAGTTTATTACAATGAAAAGATAGATCAATGTGCAGGAACTGTTTGTTTTTTTACAGTCACACACTTATTGGGTCGGTAATGAACATAACACTTTACACCTCTTGTTTATTACACAGGGAGAGAAGGAACAAGGAAGTTGTATTCAGCAGGTGTCAAGGACTGCAGCCTTCAACTGCCCCCTGTAGGAACAATTACAACATCACCTGCCCTAAAATTTACAGAGGTCACATAACATCATGTGCATGTTTTGGATACTCAGCTATGGAGGCTGCAGGGTTAATATGTATGAGCTTAAAGCTTCACCTTAGTCTGATCACATATCTACACACCACTGTTCACACAGTTTTGAGAATAACCTGACATTTTCCATGCCTTTTCCTGATGCATCATTATCAGTGTTCAATAATGACATACATTTCCAAATGTATTTACTTGAACAATCCAAATCTGGGACTTTCAGATCACTGTTTTGGGCTAACAGGAAAAATGTCATTTTATTTATGTTGAATAGACAGCCTGTGTCCACATGTGTATTACAGTCCCTGCTGTCTTGATGTAGATGGCTACTGAGATATACTAGTCACATTTACCGCCATACAGTCTGCTTCCTTCTGTGATTGTGATACCTTCCTTATAACACACAAGCATATACAGACAGATGTTTCCTATAAATAACCCAACTACTGTCTCCACACACATGTATGGCTTTCAATGGGGAGCTGGCATCTTTTGTGCAATATTCAGATTCTAATCATCTGAAGCTTAATTTCACAGCTCACCAGTACTAAAGATTGGATTTAGCAGGCCAGATGTGCTGATTTATTGAAATAGATAGTCAGAGCCCCAGTCAATATTTCCATAATTTCCGCAACACTCTTATTCTCGCAAAAAATGCAAGAAATAAATGTCAGTCTGTGGGTTAATCTGTGATTTTATGTTTTATCGCCATGAAAAGGACTCATAGTTGCACAGCTGCTGTGTTCATAAACAGAACTGCAAAGGGCAAAAAGAGGGATGTTCTATTTTACTGAAACAAAGAAGTCATTTGCTGATGTGATTTATACTAAAGGTTTGTTATGTTACTGTTTTGGGGAAGCAGAGGTGAGCTATTGATTATTTAGATTGGCTTTTTTGAACAATACTGAGGAGAACGGATTCAGATCACACAGTCAAGGAGGCTGTCTGCTTTACACTCCCTCCCTCTTTAACCAGAATCCTTCAGGGAATTGCTGTTGCTAGATTAGCTGACAGCAGCCGTGTGCTTAAGCGGCCAAGAATCTGGGCCTCCTTCTTGTCTCTACGGTAGTAGTATACATTTATTCACTGTATGATATGGCCTTGCTTTTACATATTCTGATTTTATCTGCATTAAGAAAGTATTTAGTACGTCATCAATCCTGTTGTTCCCAAACAGTCTAAAGAAGCAAAGAAAGGGTTCTTGTGCCTTGGAGTTAATGTTTAAAATCAAGTGGCACTATGAGAATTCTCATTTATTCAGTATAATGTAATGTTACTAATGTAAGTATAATGCTATCACTTCTCTATATCTGCTGAAAAAATCTAATATTGACATCGCTGCTTCATCAAGGTGACATTTATTTCCTTTGATCAGAGTGTAACAACATTCTGCAATGCTACTGAAAGATTGGTAAGTTTGCTGAGAAGAAAAAAATTGTTTCTTCTAGTGTACAGGACTCAACATGTCACGTTAAGCAGAAGAAGGGTGGGGGAACCTCCACCGGAGAATGGCTCCATCTTCACTGGTACTAACCAAGATGCGGCTGTTGGAGCAGACCTTGATGCTGTTGATACTGCCACCATGTGCTATCCCAATGTGAGTTACAGCGCCTTCCATATAGTCCCACACCTTCACCAGTTTGTCATCTCCACCTGGCGTGGAAAGGCAAAAAAATATCCCAATAAATGGATGGAAATCTGAGCAGATCATACAGTCCAATGTCGGTAAAGGAGATGAAAACACTCATCTGGAGAGATGAGCACCCACTCATCAATATTTGAGAGTAAGCAAAGCCCAGTGAAAAATAATACAAGAATGCAAAGATCAAGAAAAATCAAAATGTTTAATAATACAGTTCTTTAACTAAAAGGCACTATCTGAAACAATAATGAGCACAATCAGAATGAGTCACTGCTAAGTACAACAACAACTATCTACAGTGCACAATGAGTGCACATGTACACAAGAGATTTTGTAGATCATTAATGTATTTGGGGTTGAATTTTTGATAGGAAAATCACTAAAAGGAGCAGAGCAACAATACAACAAGCAGCATATGTGTAATGAACCATACCTGTCACAAAGTGTTTGCCATCCTGTGTGATGTGCATGCCATTGATGGCCCCAGACTGCGAGCCCTCCACATCTCTGATGGTTGAACCGTCGTACACATCCCAGTAGGTAACCTGAGAAAACACAGAGAAATAACCAAGTGCAGTGGCAGGTGTTGCACATTACACACATTTGATAATTACTGACATTGTTTATGTCATAGAGGGAGAAACATGTGGTAAGTATACACTGATCTTGTCTTTGGCACAGAAACTTACCTTGATTATAAACCATGACAACAAAGAGAAAAAAAATGATTAAGCATGCATCTTAAATAATACGCAAGCTTTTGATCTCCTTGATGCAGTTTGAAGTGCAGTAATAATTGCCGTTGATGATTGATAAGTTGTCGGACAGACTTTTTCTCTTCTATTAGCTTTCTTTTCAGGTGATGTAAGTGACAGTCACATCTACACTGTTTGTGCTATTGTTCTATTACATCATCTCATTTATACTGCATCACATGTTACTTTGAGGTCACATATTGCAAATGATAAGCTCTATATTTGTTACGCTATATGGAAATAAGCAGGTCTATGGTCAGATTCTATCAACCTGTCACACACCACTATTGAAACCATGTTTGGAAATCTAAACGAGATTTAATCATCCCCAGGGCTTTACAGCTGTCAAAGTATCGACTCTCACAAAAGGTTATTGTTAGCTGAAGTTATTTATAGCGCAGGTGACAGAAACATCACAGTGCCACACACTAAGAGAGGTTCTTTCTTGTTATTTATATGATAAAGCTGATTACATCTTAAAAGTAAGGGCCAGATAGATTCAATCATTAAAACCTGCTTTCTGAGTCATCCTGTATGAGTAAGTCTCTGGTTGGAGATTTAATTGCTCACTAAACACTGAAAAGGTCCAGAAGCCATTTAAAAATGTAGTCAAACACAGGCAAAACAGAATGCACTTCAAAGTTGATCAAGTTTTGAAAGTATTACACTTTTCACTGAAAAATCTCTCTCTATATAGTCTGGCTGTAATGATCAACTATGCTATCTGCTTATAAACAATGTACAGAAGTGTACTATTTGACTAACCTAAATAAAATTATAAGCAGCGTTACATGACTAGCATTTTTATAAGGAAGAGTTCAAACTACAGAGCTGCTCAGAATATGCCCAATATTAATGAGAATAGCCTCTGAGACAGGATTTCATTTCTCTGCACAAGACCTATAATGCATTATAAGGGGAGGGAAAATGTAATCTCACACAGACATATCAAATACCGTAGGTTATAATGGAATGAAAGAGGAACAAAAAGCTCAGTAAAAAAGGAAAAACAATCTTATTGATAGTTTCAGAGCTGCAGAGTGATTCTCAAAGCAATAAGCTGCCCCTCCTACAAGCCACAGGAACATTTCTGCAGGGGCCATTTGAATCCACAACATTGCCCTGTATCAGATTCACTTATTCAGATGGACTGGCTTACCAATATTATTAATATTTCCACAAAATAACAAAACAAAACATCATTTAGGAAAACACAGCCACCAGCAGAGGGGACAATGATTGACTATGAACATTGAATAGAAAGTTGTGTTTATCAACATGAAACTACTCATTAGTCTATGACAAATCAAAATACTGTTTCCCACTGTGACAAAAACTTATTGTAACACTCAATATCCTTCTCCTTCTTCCTCCCAGTGTTGTCTTCTCTTCTTTATTGCCACAGTCACGACCTCTGCCTCCCTATTCATCTCATTTCAGCAGCTTATTAGAGACTACCACCTGTGTGAGTTGTCTTGGCCCATCTGTGTTCCCTCCACCTGAGCCTGGGAAACTGGCCCGCAGCCACTACTTGGGCCACCAGGAAATTAATTACATGCAGCAAGTGAGGGTGACGTCAGGGCTACACTAGTAATGCTTAGAGAAAGGAAATACCTCTGTTCTCAACCGGAGTACAGTCACCTGAGCTACAAGACAAGCATTACATCATTGAGGCCTCATGCTAATTGGACCTCGTATTTAATTTGTTAATGACATGTTATTCATTGTATGTGTCTATGTGAGCTTCAGCGTGTCTTTATTAGGCTATTTCTTTCTGTTTCCCTTCAGAGAAATGATCCATCCTTATTTTTAGCTCTGTCAGCACTGTTTATAGTAACAACACAGACAGAGAACACCTATGCTGCAAGTGTGCTATTTTTCACTTAAACTATATTAGCTAACAAGGCTACATTTCCCTTGAGGCAAATTAAATACCACAACTTTAACTGGGAACTATATAATGAACCTGCTTTCAACAATAAAAAAAAAAGAGGTTGACTCCAGTGCCATTTTTTTCTCCACTTATCGTGCCATCAAAAAACATGTCATTCTTCATCACAAAAGGTGTCATTTTATCATTGTATCTCACTATTCCTCCAGTTCTGTTGCTTTACTTGCTGTGAATCTACTCATTAAGGCATGCTGGGATGTGGTGAAGGGTTGGAGCAGGAGGGGGGAGAGAGAGAGCACAGAGCGCTGGTATTTGTTCTCCCAGACAGAGTGCCTGTGTCCTGGGATGAGCAGATGGTGGATCTGGCTGGCACTTGGGTGGCATAGGCACATCCGCAGGAAGGCACGAACACCACAGCACTCCCCTCTATCTCTCTTCTCTCTCTCCCCTCCCGTGAATCCCTCCCTCTGACCCTCTCTCCTCTCACTCAACACATCCACAGAGCTGTGTTAATCAGCACAACTTGTCCTCACCTCTCAGTGTGCAGGGGAGCCAACAATATGGGTCTGGTGTGTGGTCGGGATCAAGGGGTGTGGATGAAGTGCACAATCAAGGACACAAGTGTTTCATTTTGCCTCTGTGAACTTCTGACCTCATGTAAATAAGTGTTGCTGAGTTAATAAAAATTACTTGCAAAATAACAGACTTAAAGGGCTGAGTGTGTTCGCCACAGTGGCGAGTAGCCAAAACAATGGCTTAATTAGGCTGAGCTGAGAAACAAATCACAAGCTTTTCAAACTAATCTATGGACATGCAAGTGTGTGTGATGAAAGACTTCACTGTGTTCCTCTATGCTGATCTTACCAGAGCAGCAGGCTTTTCTCTCATGCTCAATGAGTGGAGATTATTGTAACAATAACAGCATAATGAGACATATGATTGAGTGAGTGCCAGCGCCTTTGCATCCCGAGAGATTTTTAATCATTACAGTTTTTCTTTTAGTGCATAAAACCAGCCAAAAACATATCTAAATGTAAAAATATATGGGCAGATTTTTGAGACCACAGTGATATACACCAGTGGGGAAATCATTTAGGTACTTTGGCAAAACTGCCACCTGGAACTGCCTGAAAAAACATTCCACTGCGATGAGCACTGAGTGAAAGTACAATCAGTCCCAAAACATACCTTTCTGTTAGAGCCACTGGTAATAATCTGGTATTCCTCTGGGTGGTAGCACACCGTCCGGAACAGTGTGCTATCGATCACCATTTGAAGACTTACAAATCGCCTTCAGGAGGAGATGCAAAAGAGACACAAGAGACAAAAACAAAGAGAGGAGAGAGGGTCAGTTTTACCAATGTTGCAGTAATGGAAGAGCTCACACAGCATGAACTGCCCAGTGCAGTTTACAATAATAAGAGATGTTTCATTTTACAAAATAAAGCCTCACACTCTAATTAGCATACTTACAGGTCAAAACATGGACTTTGCAATATAGTTTATTGTGCACCCACACACATAAAAGCACAAGCACCCACACATTTTTCTCTGTGGACACCGTGGCTGAATAGGGTGCAAATCCATCTTCATTTAGGCTCTTGTCAGTCTAATATTCTTTTCAACATCAGCTTGTTAGTTATACAAAAAAAGGTATGCTACTCTTGGTGAATACAGTCGGGGAGATTAATCCACAGACTTGTTCAATGACAAGGAGAGGCTGAAAAATATGACCACCGTCAGAGTTTTTAAAGGTTTCACTCTCCTCAAAGAGGAAGCCCATGGATTAAAGGATTTTAATCTTTTCTTCATAATGAACACACTTGATTTATTTTCATGCCTATTGTACCATCCAGACACCAATGAACAGGTTCAGCATTTTTCTCTCATAACAACTCAGACCTAAAAGCAGACTTTTTTCCACCGTCGTAGGTTTTCTGTTAGCCATGTATATCATTCACAATTATGCACAGTATTTTAATGGCTGATGTGATTTATTGATCATTGAGCATAACTTCCCACTTGTTTTTTTTTTTTAAATCATCTGCTCTCTGGGAAATAGACCTAAAATCAACGTTATGAGTCATGCACTTTAAGGTTGAGGGGTGAACACCAAATTAATCTAGTTTGTGTAGATGTTTTGCATTGGTATAGGGCAATTAATTTCATCACTACAAATACATTTGAGATTCCCAAAATAGTATTTTATGAACTGACTACGAGAATAAAGGCCATACTGTGTGTGTAAAGTGTGAGTGTCTCTTCTTGACTTGTGCTCACGTGTTTGGGTATGCTGGTGAGCAACTCACACTATGTCCCAGATGACGCATGTACCATCAGAGCTAGCAGTGACACACTCTTTGTCGTTACTCTTGATTTTGATGCAGGTGACAGCAGCTTTGTGCTCTTTCATGGTCTCCAGCAGTCGGTGGCCACGTGGCTGCAGCTCCCAAACACGCACCTACAGTACAATGCATGAACCCAAAATCCTTTTCATATCAGATATGAAATTTAATTAAAACACAATTATGTTCCTCTGTAACTACTAATTCAGTTGTATAACTATAGATAGAAAGATCAATACATAATGAAAACATGACTACTTACCGTAAGGCTTTTTTTTTTAACTTTCCAAGTCTGTCAAACAAATCACACTGTGTACCAGAGTGCTCAAACGTGTGTATTTTCAGGGTGATACAGTGTGTACAGTAAAGTATTTTGACCAAAAGTTTAATCATAAAAATAATTATTTGGGAAACTATTGTATTCATTATTTAATGAGTTGTTCAAATGTCAGGACCTCACTTGAGATATACACATGTTCATCATATCAACCTCTAAAATGTGCTGTGTTAGCTGATGTAAATACACTATAATCTTTCCATTTTTAAATATAGCCTCTTGAGATACATTTTTTAATGCAGCTAATTGGTGTTAATTTACTATATGTGGTGTCAAGAACACCCCCCCCCCCCCCCCATGTTCTCCTACTCTGGACTGCATGTCACCACCCCAATATGTTTTTACTCTCCAATAGTTTCCACCCAGTTTTAACAACAAAACTTGGGAGATTGTCCTCAGTCTCCATGAGCGAAGTGTTTAGAGGCTGACTTGTGAGTCTACTACTGACCTGTCCCTCTCCGCCCCCACTGACGATCCTCTTGCAGTCTCTGGTGCCAGCGATGGCTGTCACACCCATTCTATGGGTGTTGTGAATGATGAGCAAGAGCCGGCCACTTTCCGGCGCAAACACACGAATCTTACCGTCATTCCATCCTACAAAAAAAAAAGAGAGAGAAAAAAAATAGTGACATCCTTTCTTGTCTGTTACCAAAAACATTCATTTAATTGTGTGTGCTAAACTGTTTAATTTTAGTGGAAGCAGGTAACTTGTCACCAGTGTTGCAAGTCACTGAACTGCAGAAGCTGAGGAACAAATACAATTGAGGCTTACTTAAGGCTTATTATAAAGAGCTGAAACTGAACATTTCCTGTACTGTTAAGCCCCAATGTTTCATCTAGAGGTCTCTAGAAATCTCGTTTCTCCTATTCATACCACTGATGATACTGTGTCCATCAACCATGAAGTCCAGGGAATTGCAGGTCATGTTGGGTACAGTGATACGCAGTAGCTCTTTGGGCTTGTCTATGTGCCACAACCTGATGTCTTCCTCAGAGCAGGTTGCAAATAATTCTGATGTTCCACTAGGAGACAAAAAAAGAAAAGAGGGATATGTGGAATTATAGTTAACTAAAAAGGATATTTGTTGTAAACAAGACCTAGTTGAGTTGAAAGCGTAACCAAGAATTCATATATATTATGAAATGAAGTTTGATTTAAGGTATTACTTAGGTCTATGTACTACTTAGTACACATACACCTGATCCATTTGTTCTTTCAATTTATAATGGAACAACATGGATAAGGAATGTGTATGTCACCCTCTAGTGAGCACAATGGGGTACTGAAGTCATATATTGCAAAATATATGGGGTTTGTCCATTTCATTTAAGGAATGCAATCAGCAAAACACACAGCCCATACAATACCATTGTTTTGTACTATAGATTACACTGAGGATATACATTTCCATGTATCTGTAATAGTTATTTATCATGGTATCATGCAGCCTACAGGGGAGACAAAGCATGTCGAGTACATGAGGAAATGTGTGATTTTGAAGAAGACTGTTGTAGAAAGAGCCAGGGTACACAACTGGAATTACCCTGACTTTCATCTGTTTTTATGGAGATAACGAACAGGGTTTTCCCTGTCTTTCTAAATCTAAGGCAGGTAAACACTCGAAGTAAAAGTTAGCAACAGTTTTTTGGGTGCTGCTGCCCCCTGCCTGTAATGACCAAATCAGTCTCATGATAAGCTTTTAAACCACTGAATCACATAACACATGTCCATACAATCTCTTCTTGTGGATGTTGGAAATTATATGGAAATTGTGAAACATAATGATGTCAACTGAATGTTAGTATTCAACATTTTGATATAAACATGACCTGTTTTAAACAGTGCACCATACATATTTCTGTTATGTCCAGCTCCAAAGCAAAATGCTCTTTCATAGCGAGATGGAGTTTCATGTCATATGAATTTCAATCAATTTAGAATCTTTATTTCTTGCCCAATTTAAAAGCTGACACAAGCCATTTGCTGTTTAACTCGCTCTTGTGTGTCTCCACACAAACTATAAAAAAATTAATAGATGGTAAATGTTTTGTCATCAGTGAATGGTGATTTTTTCTCCCTAAATTGTCTGCCTGCTACTCACAAACAAAAGGCTACATCTTTGACAGCGCTGTTGTGGCTGGTGGATATGAGTTCAGCTTTGAAGTCCTCGTAACCGAAGCAGTACATCTGAGCTGCCTCTGTCCCAACAAAGAACTGCTGGCCTTCTCCTCTTATAGCAATGGAGGTCACCCCTTTTTCCAGCTGGACTTCTCTAATGTGAGGGAGATGTAAATATGAGTAAATAATGAGCACTGTAAAATAAATACAGTAAAAGTGTTTTATTTACATACCATACTTGATACCAATTTTTTTTTATGGGATTGAAACAAATTATACAGTTGTAGGACTCACTTAAGAGTTTTGAAGTTAGTCCCGGAACACAGAGTGAAGGTGCCAGATCCAGACCCCACAAGTAGGTCACCTGACTTCAGTATCCTTAGGACACTGACACCCTGAACAGAAAATGAGTTTGAGACTACTGAGTTTTAATATATTAAATATAAATATATTTTTAATATATATAATTATATTGCATTATGTACACAAGAATATATCACTCTCCATATTCCTAGTTCTTTGACACTAGCTGAAAAGCTAGAACCTTCCACAGTTTACTGAAAAAGCTACGGTTCTGCAAGTAGTTCAGGAACATACTCACAAGGGAAGAGTGATTTCAGGAATGATGAGGAGGTACATAATGATACATAGCAAAGAAATTACAATCATAGATGAAATGCTTATATCATGAAATACATTATAAATGCATTCAGTTCAATCCACTCAATGTACACAGGAGGAGACTTGACCATTGGGCAAAATGTAAGTGAACAACAGCTGAGGTTACCTTTACAGAACCTAGTCATGGATGTAATGAATCCTGGTGTGCTGACCTACCAGGCTGTACTTTGCTTTAACTGGACCACAATCACTCAGAAGCCCCGTCTTCAGGTTGATTTTCATTATGTCTCCACTGGTGGTGCCGCAGAAAATGAACTTATCATCTTCTGAGATCTGTGCAATAATATAAACAAGTCACAATGAGCAACACTACCTAATATCTCATAGCTGGTGTGAGATATGTTACTGCACAATTCAAAATGAAAGAACTACTGTGTAATATCACTTGTGTGCTTGTGTGTCTACAAGCACACTGTGGCTAGTCATGTTAATAGATTCTTAGCTGCATATATTTAGCGTCGTCATATCCCTACCTATTTCTACTTGCTGTCTTTTTTTCAAAATCTATAACCACTCTCTTTTGGCAACAGTCATTTTCCAAAACTCAAGTGGACCTAAAAATAACAAATTAGTTGAATAAGCTGTGTAAATGAACTGATATGAATGAAAGACGGCCATGGTTTCATACCTCTATACATTTCGCAATCCTCTTCAGCTTGCCTGTGTTACACTCTGTGGGCCTAATCTTCCTGTTAGGGAGGTCCAGTTCCCAGACTCGCAATGTTCCACTGACAAAAACAGACAAATTATATTAAAATATGATTTGAGCATTAACTAGAGAGAACATGATGGACATAAAAAGAGATTAGAAGGTAGGTAGGTGAAATCCAATATTTTTATGCTCAAACAAAAGCAAAAACTTAGATGTCTTGAAGTTTCCTAAGTGGGTAAATGGAGATTTCATTAATTGAAGCACCCTCTGTGCATTGTAAAATTTGTGTTCATGGGGTTCACAAGCTTGGCATTCACTCACCTCCCAGCAGATACAAAGATGTTGTCATTGGTGTTTGAGTACTGCACAGTGAGGCAGTGACCTGCACTGTGAGCTGAAGCTGGGCTCCCACAGATGGCCTGCTTGGTCTCGATGTTCCATACCACTATGCTGAAAACACACAGAAAACATTACACTCTCAACAAGTAAAGAATCTGTATTGCACCACAGAGCTAAAACATTTCTTTCTGAAGTCAAGAGGAGTTTGTGGTGAGAAAGTGATTTAACTTATGTGTGACAAATAAGTTACTAAATTGCTGACTACAACATAACAGAGATATGAATAATATTGATTCAGTTGCACAGACTGAGTCACCAAGAAAGTTTTGTTTTTTCTGATCTTTCTGTTAAACTGGGTGAATTTTATGATACAGCACCACCATGCTTCAATGGTGATGGCAAGAACAGCATGCATGCATGTCAGTAACGTTATTAAAGTGAATTAGTGATGAATAGCCCTTTTGCATGAATCATAGATCCATAATGGACTAATTTTATGCATAATCCATGATAATAAGAATGCCGAAAAATAGAAATGCACAGAAAAACTTGCATATTGTCAGTATTTTAGAACCCCCCCGCCAAAATTTCACAAATCATGTTTTCAGGGGAGCCCATGCTTTATTAAGGAGCCAAGCTCCACCTGGCTCCCCTGTAGTTCGCACCCTGCACGTGTCCCTTATTCTCATTCCTGTGTGACACAATATCTGATTATGTGGGAGAGAGCACATACTTTAAATAGTACCACTCAAACTTGATGTTTACCTGCCATCATCCTGACCCCCAAGCGACACCAAATACTTATCATTGGGAGAGAATGCCAGGGCCTCCACCTTAGACTTGTGGAGCAGCAACTGGGCATACATTGTTCGCTTTGCATAGTCCCAGATAATTACCTCAGCCTAGAAAAAGAGTTATACATTTATCAATAAATGTTAATATTGTTTTATCATTCCTTAAATGGAAATTTCAATGCCACATACTGCACACAAACTAATTCCTTATGTACTACATAAAATTAAAAGGAGAAGAAAAAACAAGAATTGATGATGGTGAGAATTTAGTTGAGTTAACCTGATCACAAACTTTACAAAATGTATGTATTGTAACTATATCTACCTTAAAGCCCATAAAGTTGACCTGTCCAGAGGCAATATATGATCCACTTTTGGACACTGAGATACAGGATACATTGTTTGTGTGTCCATGCAGGAACTCCTGCTTGCCATCTTTAATTCTCTTCAGAATGACTGTGCATCCCAGTGGATAGATGAGGTACTCTCTGTCTGGATGAACCCTCAGGCCAGAAAACACAAACCCTGATGGAAACAATGTGTAGCACAACAAAACATGCAAGTTAATCTAACATATTTCAAAAAAGGAAAACATAGATAGATAGACAGGTTTGTGACGATAATGTATGGTCTCTTGTTTCTTTTCTTTTTTTAAAGTCGATGAGCAGATAACAGAATGTGCAAACTTGTGTTTAGTAATGTATAAACTAACGTTAACTTCACTGACATTTTGCTAAAATATCACAAAAGTTGATATACACCTACGTAATTTAAAAAGAAGATATTGAAGTTTTTTATTTAGGAAATGTAATATTCCTGGCTTAGTTGGAAACGTAGTTTGCAGTAAACTTACCGTTGAACCCAATAACAGCCTCCAGTTCAAGCCGAGGAACACCATGTGTTTCAAGATCCATGGCTGGAAAACTAAATATATTACCTTTTTTTCTTTTTAAATGTTAAGATATGCCCACTTCAATCAAAACGTGAACATTTAGCTGGAAATACTGACGCTAATGTTACTGTTATGTTCGCAAACAGGCCAGTAAGTTACACCAAACAAACGTTACCTAGCAACAGCTAGGGTTCTAATGGCCACTACCATTGGTCGGTGAAATCCCGCGCTGCCTTCATGTCCTGTCGGAAATTTCCAAGGATGCGCATAAATACCGTTAGATAAATGGGTACATCGTTGGCAATGTTAAAATAGCTAATTAGATGATGAATGTGTGGCAACAAATCTATGTTGAAAAATAAGTATTTTTACATTCTACATTCCTTTTAACTGTACTATTGACAGGTTGGTTTGCTATTTCTTCTGTGACCTGACCTGACATTACATTAGAAACCTAAAAACTACAAACATGCAAAATTGTTTGATGCAATATTATGAAGGTCATACACAATAAAGAAAATTCAGTTTTAGATATGCAGACAGTTTAATGGTGGCTGTATTTTGTATAAAATAGCTTTTCAGAGATTTTCCTACTTCAATGTTAAATTCACACCTTTTTCAGCACAACAGAAAATACATTTGAGCACATTACTTGAATATTTAAGAATACAGGTGGCCATTATGCTTGCTGTTATTATGCAGTGATCATTAGCACAATGCAATCTATCTGTTCAATGACAGATGTATGTGGATATTCTCACAAGACAATCTGCAATTTACATAATTACACATTATATGTGCTATACCAATCAATATAAAACCCAATTCAAATGAAAGGTCTGAAAAGGACCCCAGGAGGTTTTCTTATTCATCTGAACCATGGCAAAAATACAATTTTATTTTACACAACTCATACTGGAGGAAAACTGCTGTTGCACTACATGGCTCAAACCACAGTTCACAATTTAACCTTTTAAGTTCTTGCACTTCTGGCCACACTGTATTCAGTAATCTCACAGCAGGTGTTTCATGTGAGGTAATATAGCTGCACACAGAATGTCTATTCTGATTAAAATAGTGATAACTGGTGTAAGAAATATAATAATAATTTGATATAGAAATACAAAAATTGTCTACTTTTGGCATGTCATGGTTTATTATGGGAAATTTGCTAACACAATTAAACAAACCAACAAAAAAAAAAGATTTAATGAGCTACTTACCCTGCACCCATTTCGTGCTGGTTACTGTGTTTGCCTTCTATGGTGCTATTAGTGTGAGGTAGCTAATAACATCAGATTAAATGAATCACTGATGGAAAAACATTTACTCAGACTTTGTCAATATGACAATCCTGCATCACCATTAATTATACAGTTGCTGAGAAGCTGACAATATTTTATGTAGAATCAGTTTGGTTGCATGTCAAATGAGAGTTTCAAGCCTTGTGACAATCAGACTTTACTTTGGTTGTGGCACATATTTTGGTTAATACACAGGGATCAATTCCGTGATATGAAATATTATTTCACTCTATCTAAAGGCAAGTCCAAATCTGTCAGAAAAGATATCTATCTATCTATGCAAAACATAACATTGTAGGTACAACATATATTTCAACTGCCAACATAGATCAATAAACACTCATGCCAGAAAATCATCAATAACAATATTAGGAGTAAAAAAGTTCGTCTGGAGCCCTGTACTAAGAATTTCAAGCTGATATTCAGTGAACCATTAACCGCGCACAGGAAGGTGACTAATCACATAGCTTCAAAATCAGTTCTCAATGCACCACAGTATACTATACAGCTTGACTGTGGCCCCAAAAAAAATTGCTTCGAGATGAAATGTCCTCACATGGATTTCACTTCTATTTTCAGCTGCTGGTATTCTCAGAGGGTCCTTCCAAACTTAATATGTCTTCCGATGTGTCCATGGACATCTGTCTGTGAGCATGTGTCCTCCGGTGTCTGCTGAGAGAATGGCTCCATGAAAACCTGCGACCACAGGTGAGGCACAAATAGGGTCTTTCTCCTGTGTGTGTCCGTTGGTGCTTTGTCAATGACTTGTATCGTGTGAAAGTTGCCCCGCATTCATTGCAAATATATTTCTCTGACTTAATATGAACATTTTGCTCATGTTCTTTCATGTTGCCCAGCTGCGAGAAGCCTTTACCACACACAGGGCAAAGATGTGGTTTCTCTCCCGAGTGGGTCAAGCCGTGAATATTCAAATCCTGACGCGAGTAAAATCCTTTGCTGCAGATAATGCATATGTACGGTCTTTCCCCTGTGTGGCTCCTCATGTGTCTTTTAAGTCCTTCGGAGCGGGAAAAGCAGCTCTCGCACAAGGCGCATCTGAAAGGTTTCTCTCCTGTGTGGGAGCGGAAATGCCGACGGAGCTCTGAGGCCTTGAAGAAAGACATACCACAGTCAATGCAGCAGTGAGGTTTTTCCGGCTGTTCCTCATGTGTCTTTTCATGTGCTTTGCAGTGACCTGACTCAGAGAATCCTTTTCCGCACACCGAACAGGTGAAAGGCTTCTCCCCCGTGTGCATTCGCTCATGTCGGACTAGTTTGTTAAGTTTACTGAACGTCTTCAAGCAGTAGGAACACTGATGAGGCACCTTCGGTTTCTTTGAGTGTGTGTGTTTATGCCTCTCCAACTTTGAAGGCCTGTTGAACACTTTGCCACAGTCAGGACAAGGGTGCTTATTAGTCCTATTGTGGCTATTCTGGTGTCGGATCAGCTTCTCTAGTTGTGTAAAACTCTTATCACAATGTTGACACTCATGAAGACTCTTAGGCTTCCTCGTGTGTACAGGTTTATGCCTCTCCAACTTTGACGGTCTGTCAAATATCTTGCCACAAATGGAGCAAGGGTAACACTTGTCTGATGAGTTGATCTCTGGCTGGTTTAAGTTCTCTGGCTCAGTGGCAGTTGAGGCATCATTTGAATCTGATTCTGATATTACCTTCACAACGACCTCTCCTGTACCTGAGAGACAAAGCACAAAACGATCTCAATAAAAAGCAGAAATTATTACCTCTTATCTGTGACAAATATTGCATTGTTACTAAAATGAACTGAACACACAGAACAAACTCAAGTGAGTTCTGGGATTTAACTATTATTACGTATTTTTGGTTATTTGGTTCGTTGGTAGTTGGGGGGTGACAGAAAATGAGAGAAACAGATGCAACAAAGTATCCCGGCCAGACTCAAACTAGGGACATAGTGGTTTGTGGTCGGGGTCTTAACCCCTTAGCCATAGGGGTGCTCCAAGGGAATTCTTGATGGTTCATGAGAAGAGAAGAATTTGACTGTGAGTACAGGTTGCCTAACAAACGCTGGCTGCTGTAATCCATTTTTAGGGTTGCTATGTCCAGTTCACTTAAACGAATAAGCTTTTTTTTTTTTCAATCTTGCGCTTAATATCAATAGCCTTATCCATACAAAATACAGAAATAGCTCAATAAAGCTGGATCAGATAAATATTGTGTCACTAAAATATTGACCAATATCTAAAAATACAAAGAATCATCAGCACTTACTCTCCTCTGAGGACTCTGTTTTAGGCACAGATACAGCATCTGGGCCCATGACTGCAGCCTATACATACAACACACAGACACGCACAGCGGCACAGGTAAAAATGGTATTATTGTTTTAAAACAGTGTTTCAGTGATGATCTTTTAAGACATGTATAATAAATTAAAGTGGTATTGGAAAAGCTCAGTACTAGAACAAAAAGTTGAAATATGCATTGTTGGTTTAAATTCATTTGTAGGATCCATTACAGAAAGTGTGCTTAGTGTGAAATCCATGCAAAATTGTACCTTGAGAGATTCATAACTTGCCGCAGATTGGCACATTTCTGCCACAAGACCCAAAGAACTGACGTTTGGCATTGGCTATACAAGTAAAACTGACTTGACCCTATTGCTGGATTTAATCATTTTGGTATGGTAGTGATTCTCACTGCTCAAAGATATGTCTGGTATTCAGAATATGTGACTGTACCATACGTTTGTTTTGTTTTCTTACTGTTAAATAATATTGGGGAATGCTCTGCCTTGGGTGATAAGGGATTAACATCATGAAGCAGAACAATGCAGCTGTTCTCTCATACAGCTCTATCTTGAAGTTAAATGGTTACGACCTGCCTCTATAGGTAGCTTTCCATTCTAATAATATTTTCTTATTACATGCAGTATCTCATGAGTTGAAGGCTGTTAATGAAAATGATAATGAATAAGATATAACTTGGAGATTTAACCAGATGTAAAGAAATGCGGTGACACTTATCTGGCCACTGGGTGGCCTTCTTCAACAATTAACCCTACATATCTCACAGGGTGGGGCTCACATAGGCCTATTGTGGGATGTTCTGAACTATAGCAGCACCTCCAGTTGAGATATCCACAACGACAATGACCCACCTACCAGCTGTGTACTTCTGAGTGTCGTGGGATCCAGCTGCACATCAGCAGCAACGCCTACTATTTAGGACGAAGATGATAGGGTAATAATGGCCCAAACAAAGCTAAATGCTCAAAAATACACTTCGCTAGACGATTCTTGAGCAAATTTACTGACTGTATCTCTAATAAGAAAGCGCAACGGTACTGATTTAAATAGGACCATGCATTGTTTATATTTGGGCAAGTTATAACATTCACACATGGGCATGGAAAGCACACTATTTTTGAGTTCAATTAAGCGTAACTTAATCGTGTACAGTCGCAAAGGAAACCTGGCTAATATATGATTAACGTTAGCTACTGTATTAATTACGACGCTCTATAACTTTAATGTAAGTAGCTGTTAGTTGCTTCAGTGAGACACACGCAACACAAAAAGGCTAACTAGGTGGCTAACTTAGCTAACGCTAAGGCTGTCGCAGTATAAGATTCGGTTGAGCATGTAAACTAAGATTCCGTCCCACCTCTTTAATAATCCTTTACACCGAAGGTTGTCCCATCTTTTGTCCGCGTCGCTTTTAACTTCAACTGCATTACATGTAAGGACAGCTATCTGCAGCTTGTTTATCAAGATACGGGTTTCTCGAGTTGGTGCCCGTTCCCTTACATGATGCATTCAAATGCTCCACGTAACTTCGGCCGTTGAAATCTAGACAGAAACTTGTTCTTGGTTAATTTAGACATATTACATTTATATTATATTAGATATTACATTTTACTGTTTTCGTGGTACTTATCTGCTCTACGTCATGGTATACAAAAATGGGAGGGACGTATGTTTTCTGTACATTTTCATTTTTATTTAAAATAAAACTGTATCAACCGAGTTCAACAATGGCCTTGTAGACACTTCCAAATCATACACAGATTTAGTCCAGGCCTGTTGGCTGAGACAGACTGTTTTCTGCACTAAACGCTTTATCGTCTGATATAACAAAAACATGTTTTTCCAGTTCAGATATGCTTCTAGGACACACTCCAATAGTTCCAACAGCACTAGAAAGCAGCAGTGGTTTCATAAACATTGGAACCCAAAAGGTATTTACTTATTTAATGAATCATTTATTTATTTATTTATGGAAGACCCATCACCCGACGAGCCCATGCTGCTAGTGAAAAAGACAAAATCTTATTTGAGTCATATTGTGAGGACCTATGTGCAGTAATCCTTACTATGGGTATAGATACAGTAGTCATTTAAACTACAAACCAGAAAGCATTCACGTACATGGGGTTAAACAGCTTGCTTACTTATGTTAATATTTTTTAGATTTTGAAGTCAGAGAGAGTTAAGAAATTGTTTTTTGATAGTTAAATGTTTTCAGTCTGAAAGTCATTTGCTTTTGGAAAAAAGAATGTCCCACTAAGTCACATATCTGAATAATTTATTGAACAAACTGTTCACCGCATGAAAAAGTGCATGAAGTTTAATTGTTCATCAATTGCAGACAAAATGCAAAATAAAAATAATACAACAGTATAATTCATAGAACGTGAATTATTTAAAAACTTCACCATACCATTATAAAAGACAAGATGTTATTATCTGCTGCTGCTAATTATCTACTTAAACCAGTGTAAGAGCTTCCCATTGCTCCTCTCTCTCTTCTTTATACATCCACATTGGAGGATTGGCACCCAACTTGAACAGGTGAGGGTAAATGGGACACTTGATTATTGGTAATGAGCAAGCTTTGCTATTTAGTGCAAGAAGATAAGGTCTCAATTATTTTTGTAGATGGCCCAAAAGGCCCTGGTAAATATGAGAGACAGAAGTAGACATATACACCCTTAAAAAGTACTACTGTCTTTTGCTGTCATTCATCATGTCTACACAGCACAAGCTACAGTATAATCAGTAGACTTGCCCAGCAGGGTTGGCTGGGGGGTGGAAAGTGGTATTGTTTATGTGGGCTTGTAAAGTCCAGTAAGTCATTTGATATTAGGCCATATAAATACACTTGTTATGTAGACAAACATCTTGCTCCATAATGTGTGTATAAATGTAAATTCACTCAATAAATATTTAAGTTAAATACAAATCAAGTCCAAGCAAAGAGCACCAAGAAGAAACATTGCCCTAAGGCCACAAAGTTACAGAGCTGCTCTCTGTTTTACTCCCCTGTTAATTTACTGAGAGTTAAAACAGTGAGTAAAGGAAATAGAGTTCTGGATGCCCCACACTTCCAGGGACTGGATCTTGAAGTGTCTCTTGCAGAGTGGGTTGCTCTTGAATGTGTCACAAGGCTCTGTGTATCCTCCCTCTAGGTCTTCCTGTAGGCAGACAGCATGCCCCCCATCACCACCTGAGAGAAGACACACAGTATACATCAGAATTTCATAGATTCTGTCAGCAATTCATATGCCAACATCAGTGCCTTGAAACAGCTATTTCTTCTTTTAAAACCCTAGTCTTTATTCACGTGACATACCAATAATGAGCTGATTGAAACTGCCTGCTATGAACATGGATGCTTCTTGTTCCTTGGCTGTCTTTGGGTCTTTGGCATTCGTGGGTTTCCCTGATGGGGCAGTGAAGGGGATTGTCAGGTAGCTGGGGTCCTGAGGGGTGCCAGCAGGACATGTCAGGGTTGTGATGGCCTTCACAGTGGTGGAAATGATGGGGGAGCTCCCACTATTAGACACCTGGGAGAAGACGCCGCTGCTGACTTGGACCTGTTGAGGGGAAGCTTTTCTAGTCATGATGTTGACCATAGCCTGCTGGTAGCGCTCCATGCTCGGACGAAGCTGAAAGAGTAATTATGTTTATTGCTTAATACATTTAAGTACTGGTTAAGAGACATTCCTGTGAATGATTATGAAGTTGACCTAAAATCTACTGGCTTAGAGTTGAATATTTGCAAAAGAAGGGAGGAAATGGCCTCACCGTGAAAACGAAACATTCCCCAGTTCCAAAATATGCAAGTTCATCGGAGTCATGCTTTCTTCTTTCGATCACATCTGTTGATAAGAAGGCACCAAAAACCTGAGAAAGAAATACTAATATTTTAGCACCATACAACATTTATTCCATAAACAAATTATCATGATTATTATCATTAAAACACCTTAGGTTTAAAGACTAGGCCCAACCAAATGGAAACGCACATGACTGATAAATAGAGAAATTATCAGATATATGTCAATATTCAATATGTTTTCTCATATCACCTCTTCATCCACAGTTTTGATAATCAAGACTGCTGGCTCGTGTCCCTCCACCTGGGAATAACATCTATAGAGAGAAAAGACAAAAAAAGTGTGTAATACACCTTTAACCTTAATCCCACTGACTAGTGTACCTGCAGAGGTATACTTTTTGTCATTTCTGAGAGGTGCTTTATTCCGCCATTCCAATTATTTATGGCTCTGTCAATCAATGTGGTCCTAATGACTACATATCATGATTTTCTGTGCTATAAAAAAATACCAGTGTATTGGGGTGCTGGTGGACCCTAGTCAAAGGCACCCAGTTCTGCCTATGCAGTTTTAACAGATGGAACTGATTTTTGCGGTGGTTAAAATATTACACACTAGGAGCACCCTGTCAGTCATTTTGAAGGCTTTTGTGGGAACATTGTACTTGGGATAAAAGCTGTTTATTTATATTAAAGGAAAACATCTTTTTATTAACTTTTTATTTTCATTTTTGAGACATTTTTCAGGATAAGAAACATTTGCCTCTGAACTGATAGTCACTTGACTGTCACTCAAAGCAAACATGTTTACAGTGAAAACACACTCTGTCTTTCTGTTACGTAACCAAAGTTTTTCCTTGCCAAGACATGTTGTTCAGTTATTGATCCATAATGACCCGGCCTCATTTGATAATGTATGTATGTACAGGCAAAATAAAAGATATGAATATGAATAGGATTTTGTATATGAAAGAAACATCAATAGCCATAATTGTTGTGAATTGTTGTAAATGTTTGTGAAGCAATGTCTTATTAACTCTCAGTATCACAGGTGGTTCCTCACTTGGTTACATGTGGTTACAAAGGTTACTTACGAAGCAAGACTTCTTCCATGTTCAGCTGTACTAAACAACCTAATAGGACTGAAAAGGGCAAAGCGCTCAGGTATCCAGGCCCAGATGACTCTCATCTCTGTCCCTGTCACAACACTGGAGCTGAAGTTGTTAAAGTCCACTGAATCGACTGACTGCCTTTAGTAACATAAAAAAAAAAAAAACTTTGGTGAGAATATGACATTGAAGTAAGGTAACTGCTGTACCCCATGAAAAACCCAACATGATGACTTTAAAGCTTATTAGAAAATGATCCAAAACAGATTTTTTTTCTTGCATTTGGGAATTTTCTCTTACAAATATACCCCTCACTGGATATTATCTTTTTCTATATCTAAATAAACTTTTCTGTTGTTTAAATTTCCATTTTCACCCACCTCTTCTGGTGGATGCTGACACCTTTTTGCATGAGGGAGTCTTTATTGGCATTGAAGAGGAGGTTGAGCTCTCTCCTTGTGGCAATTGGAACCATGCAGGCCCTTTCCAGAAGATTCTCAGCTGTGCAGTGGCGAGCGACATTCTGCACAAACCTTTTCATATCCGTTCTGAAGTCCTCCACGTCTGCAACTCGAGACGACACAGATACTTTGTAGAGGCTGAGCAAAGCCAATGCCACCCTACAAAGAATCATTTTAAAATATTTTTATCCTTTATGTGAATTTTTCAGAAATGATAGTAATCTCATGAGAAACCACATTCTGGTTTAATGTTTTTTGTTTTGTTTTGGGGTGTTTTTTTACATGTGATAACAAAGCTGCAACAAACCTGTAGAGAACCTTGTAGCCTTCCAACAGGTAAACATCCAACACTCTAATGGCATATGTGAATGGAAGTTCAGCAAAGATCCACATGATCCAGTCAGAGTAAAACTCAAAAAGGTTCTGGTGAGAACTGGCAATCAGCTTTCGGATGCCTCGGCAACACCTGTTGGCAAGATCTCCGAAGGTCATACATGAAGCGCGGTAGGTCAGGAAGGTCTGGTCAATGTACCGCTTGTTGGGGTCATTGTAGCAAATCAGCTGGGACACACTGTAGAAACACTCAGCTTCATCCTGGCTGAAGTGTAAAAGGAGGGAAACCAAGGCAGGAAGGATGGGGCAGAAGTTCATGTCTGGGAAGTATTTGCATAGGCAAAGAAGGATCTTTTTAACAGAGTTCAGGCCAGCTTTGTTGAGGCAGTATCTGGATAAGAGAAAAACATGCAACAATTCAGTCATATTCCAATGAAATGTATACATGGTTATGTCTGATCATGCTGTTACAAATTGGGAAAACAGAGAAGAGCAACACAGGTATAGCCATTGGTGGCAAATCAATGGACACAATTCAATACTTGAAGCATATCTCTGGCTCAAAGTTACATCACTGCAGGTGGACCATTTTAGTGGCTTTACTGTAAAAGTACTTATTGTACATGCATATTGCTTGTTTAATTTGACATTAGGCTTGAGATTTTCCAAAAATCCAAAAAACTCTTTCCTGTAGCTTGGGCCTCCAAAGTACACATTCATGAAATAGATATAAACTGATGTGATCTATGGATTCCCACCATGGTCCCATAAAATTACCTGGGTATTTCTCCAGCCTCCATGAACACTGGGACCGGGTGGGTGCTTATGTTCTTTTCTCCAAAGTGCTTCTTGGCCAGTTCATAGTAAACTTCTCTGTCTGGCATGACAGACCCACTGCAGATTTAACAACAGTCCACATTCATTCATTTGTTGAGTACTATTAACATGCACACACCGTTTCAAATTTGAATGTATGATATTCAGCAAGACAGTGTTAACCTGGAATTGATGCCGTGGATGATGTGGTAGTAAGCTTTGGCCCTCAGTGTATGGGGCATGGCCCAGAATCCCTGTCGGCCCATAGTTTTCAGCTGCTGGTGCCCACTTTTCAGGATCTGCTGGTATCTCTCTGCCGCTTCAGGATCAATCTTCTCCCAGTCCACAAACTGTCCATACTTCATCCCAGAGCTGGAGCATATCTCCCAGTTGTCAGACTCAGAGATGGTTATCATGGACACTGACTTCAGGCTGCCTTTACTGCCTGAATAAGATTAGCATAAATAAAAAAATGTTGCTTTTTTCAAATTTTCAAACATAATCTAATTTTGTAAAAATCTACATGCCATTATAGAAAACTATTTCAGTACCATGAATTTCTCTTGAAGTTGAGTGCTTGCTTTGCTTAGTCTTAGACTTCTTGGGGGGGATTAAAACACCACCCCCACCCCCATCCCCTTCTTTTTTCTCTTTTTTGTTCACTTGATACTGCAGTAGAGAGCTTGCCCTCTGTCTCAATGGACTGGACCTGTCAAAGCTTCCCATGTCGGAGTAATGTTCTGATGTCGCATAACTGTAAAAAGACCTAAAAGGCAGATCATTGTATTAATTATGTATTCAGTAATAATCATTACCTTGTTGTGAACATTTTTGTGTAATGAATTATTTGCCTGCCATCCAATTTTGCCACATTCGTATCACACATTTAAATCCAGGTTATCATTAACAGAATTGAAAACATACCTGGAACGAGGTCTCAGATGGATTTCCTCTGTCTGTGTTTGCAGACCATAATTTTTTTTGTCCTCTGCGTTATAGTAGGAGTGAGACCTCTGCCTGCTTTTCCCTCCTGCCATAGAGTTCATGTCTTGGTCAGAGGATGTATGCATTGAGACTGAATTCATGTTTCCACAATTGGAGAACTCTGGTGTTCTTGAAACATGAATCATCTCAAGTCCCTTTTCTTCAAAGAAATTCAAGCTGGAAAGTAAAATGTCTCCTGTTTGTAGCTGCACATTCTGTGGATGTGGGCTTTATATAAGAGTGTGGGCGGGGACATGTGAGACAAGTTTTGTTTGTGGTGATTTCAGGCACTAAAATGAAAAATTCCACTTATTTTCTCCATATAGAGTCAACATACATCATCTCCTTCTCAGAAGTAACTGATTCACTCTCATAGCATAATCAAAACCAAAGTGCTAGGACTAAGAATTTCCAGATCCACATGACAAAACACAGGTAAATATTGACCAAGTGTCCTTTAAATAACCCTGATCATTACCATGTACTGTATGTCACTGTCAGAAGTTACACACATGGTGTACAATCTACAATAGATAGTTAATTCCTATTGCAATTAAGAAGTTTGAACACATTTAAAATGTAAAATGCTTTTAGAGGTAAACCTATCAAAACATTTATCATTCAGAATAAGGTCATCAGAAATATAAGGGTAATTACGCAGTAGATGTTGATCTTTCTCAGAAACTACTCGATGCGTTACATCAACACGTCAACCGGGTAAATTCCGAGAAATCTTCCAAAGGTTATTATTCTGCACAACAGATATATGTTTTGATCTAAACACAACCGTTGTTTGGTCATGAAACATTACACCTCTACAAACACATATCTCCTATGTGGGCCCCACATGGAGCTGAAAAACAAATTATTTAGTCCCATGAGTGAAGAAAGTAGTAATGTAGGTGTGCTTTTGTTTTTTTCATGTTAATTTCCATAAAGGCAAAGGCAATAACAATTCTTCTTTATACTTTGAGTATAATGTAAAGGATGAAAAATATTAAAACACAGATATCTTTAAAGTTGAATACAATTCGATTAATTAAGATATTTTTTAATTTGCCTGCAAAAGAAAAAGGGTTATCTTAAGGTATTTTAAAACTATTGCTGTGCTGAGACCTGACATTGATATTGATCAAATGTTCTTCCATTAACTGTAAGCTGTGCTCCCCAGGCTACTGTATATTTTACTATCAAATGTTTCATTGATTTAGCCTGTGTGTTTGCCCACAGTTACAAAGACAGTGCATGTGTTTGTGAAAATGTGGTTTTGTAAAGCTATTTGAATTACACACCCACTTCTATAATCTCAATTTGGTGGATTTCATTTGGAACATAACAACAAACTATGACCAAAAGTCCTCTACATTTACAAAGTAATCTGTTTGTTTATATATATATATATATAATTATATAATATATATAATATATATATATATATATATATATATATATATATATATATATATATATATATATATATAATACACCCTTGTATGATTTTCAGTTGCTTGTTGTTTTTCTGCATTTACATCCATATGTAAATTGTTCCTCGTAGTGCGCCGTAGTGACGTCACACCCAAACAAGAAACAGTCTGCTAGAGATTATTACTGCCGGATGGTCCAAATTAAGTGTATTTCTCTCTTTAAAACGAACCTTTATCAAAATGTCTCAGGATACATGGTAAGTAATTAATTCGGGGGCTTGGTCGATTAATTAACGATAGCAAATAGCGTTAATAACTTCAAATCCTGATACTGTTTCCTCATCCTGCTCGCTAATACTGCTAGCTCTTCCCTTTAAAGCTTGACGTTACCCAGTCATTTACCAGCACTATTTTCAAACAGGTGTAACAACAACAGCATTTTAATGTCCTTTACGTGTTGGGATAAAAACGTTACCCCTTTTTTCTGCTATTCGGGTTAAAACTCTGTTACGCTGGTGAAAACGAAAGAGGTAGAAAGGGAATGCTAAAATGTCACATGATGTATGTCAAGCTGGAGCTTCTTAAACGTTACACTTAACTAAATTCAAGTAAAATAACGCTAAACATCTACAGTGTAATACATCAGCTCTCTGAAATACAAACTAGTTTGCAGCTGCAGTTGAGGCTGTCAGGAGTGTTTATTCAGCCTGTTCATACCTCTGAAACTCACAAAACAACTAAAAACCACCATCATATTAGGTTTTAAAACAGAGTAGCAAATTATTCTCAATTTATATAATACACGTATCCAATGAGCCACTGCATTGTTTCATTCATTTCTAATGTATTTCTCATTTTAACAGGACTTTCTCTATGTTGCCAACGTAATTTATCTGTGGCTAAGGTTTGTTATGAGTTGGCAATGAGAGCTTGATTTCCATGACACTTTTATGACATTCATTGTTCTATAGGTCACAAAATTATGATGCCACTTGTCGCCTGGCACAGGAAATAGCAGAAAACATCCATGAACGAAACAGGCAGCAGAGAACAGGGGGAAACCCTGCAAAGGTAAGTTGTTACTATGACAGATAATTGACATTGACATTGCTTACAGATTTCCCCTGAAATAGTCAGGGTTTTCTCTAGTAGTCAGCTAGCATGACTATCTACTGTCTTTTCAGATCAACATGACACTACGGGCATCACTGCAGAAGCTCAAACAGAATATTTCCCAGCTCAAAGAGAGTTTGTTGCGAGCCTCATCTTCTCGGCGCATGTATCCTTTCCTCTGACCAAGCAGTCTGCTTCCACAAGCAGTGGAGGTCATGAGACTGAGATTACATTTTGGGATGGAGGGATTTTCTGGTTTGTAGTGACAGCTGTGTTCCTATAGAGGGCATTAGAGTGTTTTGAAAAAGGCCCTAATCATTGGTTAATTCCGAACTGACACAGTGTCAGACTAATATCACTGAAGGTGGTTTAAGACCTTTTTTCTTCCAAGACCTTAACGTGACCTCATCAGAATGCAGTCAGAAGCTGACAGGAGGCAGAACCTTATTGATGACCTTCTAACCAGGGAGAAACAGCTTAATGCCACTTTTAAAGGAGACATCACGGAGTCTGAACCATCCAGGTATCAAATTCAAGGCGAATTATTTCATCCTAAAGTAATAATACGTGTAAGTTAAGAAAGTGTGTGTTTGCAAATCCACTACATCCTAAATTCAAAGGTGTGGCTAAATCTTAGAATACTTATGATGAATTAGATACTTAGATTAAAATAAAATGTTTTTCTTATAACTTATGTAGCTGGTGGGGATGTAGTGAATTGTTCATGTACACTTTGGACACTCATCAACACAGCTTGAACCCTCCATCAAATGTATGAACTATTGTTTCTCAATCTTCAAAACCATTGTGTTGTATCAAACAACCTGTTCTCAATTACCCGTGAGTCTTTGCTTCCTTAGAACACTTTCATTTAAAAAAATTCTTGGGCACCCAGCTTGTGTTTAAGTACCTCCAGAAAATTCTGGAATATTTCTCCACGTTGAATCTCTCTCTTTCACTTTCAGTCAGTGTCAGTACAGTCAAAACAAGCTTCAGGGGCCATCCTGCTCAGAAGAAGCCACCTTTCATTTTATGATTTTTTTTCTTTTTAAAAAATAATATCTAGCGGTGGTTGTCCAATTAAAAATAATGAATCCTCATCCTCTTGCCTATGTCCTTGACCAGAGAGGTCATAGGCTCAGAGCTATGCTTTGATGATATGTCACCAGTTACTAACTTTTTGTGAAAGTCTTTGTACATCCGGTGTGACCCATGTGCCATGACCTCTCTCTGTGCTATCATTCGGAAGGAAGTTTGTCTGTCAGCCATTTTGACAGGGCGCTTAACTTCATAGCTGATTCTTTTTCATTAAGAGGTCTGCTCGCCTCGCACTGCTGATCACACATTTGGCACCTCCCAAAATTGACACACACACAATCATGCGTATGAATGTATAAATGTGTGTGTTTTGATGAAAAAGTTCGGAAGGACTGGGTTTACAGTTCATAACTGTCCACTGATCATTAATGGAGCTAATCAAAAAGCGGGATGCCAAAACTCATATCCTCTTCATCATCTGATGTCATGTCAATGTGACAGCTAAGGAAACCTTAGGCAGCAGGCAGTCATTACTTTGTTTAAGGGTTGACCTTGTGCTGTCTAGGTGATATTTGTTTGGACAGGAAGAGGAAATGGTGTCATGTTGTTGACTTCCTCCAACTTGATATGTGTGTGTTATGACTGAGTGGTTTTTACTTTTTTAATATTCTAGAGGCTCAGTTCCTCTACAGTACAGTATGTCTCATTTGTGGCCATATATAATTGCTTGAGGAGTAACTGAAATGACAGTAAATTGACACCAAGCATCACTGTTGATCAGATGAGTAGAATTTGTTAGTAAATGCCTTTCATAGGAGACCTGTCTTTCTCTGATATCTTTCATAAGGTTTGGTTTTGGTTTTGCGATTGATCTACTTAGCGGTGCTTTGCACAGGCTTTCATCTTTTTACAGACCACACACCCAATTACATAAAAGGCTCTGTAAAAAAAAAACAGAGAGAAAAAAGAAAAATCTTAACATTTTCTAATAAATTAACTTGGCAAACCGTAATCATGTGGTCATATGGTTTTTAGTTTGTTCAATGAGACCTAGCTTTAATAGTGATATGTGGTGGGTAATTTGGATTTGTGGGTAAGACCAATTCCCACTGTGTGGTCTCTGGGGACAGAATGTGTGTGTGTGCGTGCATGCACGCACACACAAATTCAGTGAGAATTTTGGGTAGGAGAAAAGGGCTGGAGGTCGTAGATGGGGTCTTCAATCTATCCCCGAAACAATACATCTCCATCTCCATTTCAGACTAAGCAAAGGGAAGACATGGCGCCTAGATTTGAAGGCTCAGTTCACCCCATAGCCCCTCGGACCCACCTTTCCTCAATTATTCACTAACCTTTCCTTTGTATTTGATTGCACTGGAAATAGTTGTAATTAGTTAAATCTCGCCTGTCCAAGTCACTCAGTCAGGACCTGGGTGCTCAGGCCCCAGTGGCGGCAGCCTAGTGCTTTGTGGCTGCCAAGAGATGTGCCTGACTGATTTTGGCGCTCCCCACTGACTGGTTAATTGGATCTTCACACACTGGGCACTTGCATGGAGGAAGTAGAGGGCTGGCACACAGTCTCATAGTAATCAAACATGTCAGAGAGATTAGACTGAAGGCCTTGTCTTACCTACTCCTCTGATGGTATCAGCCTCAGCCAGCAGCATTGTGAACTGTCGACAAAGCTTTACCAAACACTTCAAAAGCAGCTTGAAATAGTCAACACATAATGAGATAAGAGTAGTTTTATGCGTAGCCCATGCCACACAAAAAAAGTCATTTTGCTGCTGCATATAAAACCTTCCACTTTAGAATTTCAATGAACAGTTTAAGTATGCCAATAAGAAACCGTTATTAAAACCACAGCCATTATCATTTCTTTAGTCACTGATGGGCCTACATATGGCTCGGGTCACTTTTCCTGGGCTTGACCAGCAGACGACTTGCTCTCAGCAGACATACTTAAATCCAGCCTCACACAGAGACCCTGAGCCTGTCACCACAAGACAGCCACAGGGGGGGTCTGAGACACAGCTTTAAGCCATTAGCAGAAGAATAGCTTTAAACCACACAGCAGTGTTTAGCACAGCACAGTACAGTGCAGAGCTCTCTGGTCTGTCCCTTTGTCGGCGAAAACCACCCTGGCAATCCACAATCCTGTGAAAGATTAAAACGCACTGTTTACAGGCTGCACAAGCTAACCAGGCATTTTTCAATCGTTCAACAAACCTAAAAGACAAAATGAGTAAATAAACACTTTTCTTTTTCCTGTGATCTGTAGGGGTTTTGCGGTCATAAATGTTCAAATGTGTACAATATTGCAAAAGGAACATGCCTTGTACAGATGTGTTTTCTGTAAAAACTTTACAGACGTGCATTGTAATCATATCTCATGCAGGCATATAAGCTGTTTCTTACATAGTTAAAAGTCACTGATGCATGATGAGCGTTGTACACTTGTATGCTGAAATGGTGATTGACATACAAAAAGAGCACTTTTGCAATCTACTTTCAGTTGTAGTGCACTGTCGTGTGATTTATCTTTGATCGTGTTGTTGCTCTTCTTCTGGGTTGGAATAGTGATTTCATGGTCTCCAAAATATTTTTAGTTAGTGTATGACAATCTTCTTGTTTTCTAACAAAAACTTGAGGGGCCCCATTGAAACATTTTAGATGTTGTTATGATGATGTTTAGAAGGTCGACGCTGATGGCCGGAGGGGCAGGAGCGAGTGGAGGAGTTGCTGTCAACCCATGGCTGATCAACGAATCAGAGGACACCAAGGGGCTGACTTTTGGAGAGATCAAACAGCAGCAACAGCGAGTCATCGAAGGTAATCTCACAGGATTGAATTACAGCAAACAAAAAAAAACCCAAAAAATACATTGCTAGTCTTTCTGGGGTAACATTATATTTCTATTCTGTGATTAAACAAACTTCTTTTTCAAGTATGCTGTTATGTTGTTTTGCTTTTTGATACAACCTTTTTTGAAAGTATACAGCATCTCTGGAATAATATTTGTAAATCATATTTGTGCCTATTTGCACCTCTCCAACAAATATAGTCTGGAAGCCCCATCATACATGACATCTCTAAATGGAAATGGAAACACTGTGTACATCACCTTCTGTCTGTCTAATGCTTTTTACAGTAAAACACAAAAGAGCACAGGAAGTTTGATTGGAGAGAATATGCAATTGATAGAAAAAACAAACAAAATAAAAACATTCGGGACAGTACATGTATTGTATTTAACTAGTAGTAACATGTGGATCTACATTGTGGTGGTCATTATAGTTCACATCCAGAAGATATACTGTAAGCCCATGCCTGCGTTTCCCTGTTTCCGAAGTGACTTTGACATGACTCGAACACCCAGAAATCAGTTCACCTGAATCCATGTGACACTTCATTTCTATGTCTCCATTATGGCTCTGGTTATTTTCAATTTGGGATCAGAGATTCCTGTTAAGACAGTGAAACCAAACCACATGGAGGTTTCTAGTCCCCAGTGGGATTTCTGGTGGAGTTGGGTAATGGTGAGTGCCTGAACCTGTGGCCATAAAGAATTCCTGTGGTAGAGAGCGTGTCAAACTTGGGAGACCTACAGAGGCCAAATCTCTCCTCTTCAGCTGCACTGTTTTTCCTCTCCACCTTGGCCTGCTGCAGTTGAAATAACAGAAGTAAGGCTGAGTGGGGTAAAGTACTGAATGACTCACATGTGGTACTGTGAGCTGAGCTGGACCCCAACAGCCTGTCATTCCCATTTCCCAAATAGTTGCCTCATTATATCACAAGTACAGTATAGTTCTACTGTAATTGCTCTCTCCTTACTCTTTTTCAGTTTGCTGCATGTCTTTATTGTTTCTTGTTCCCACCTGCTTAATTTGAAATAGAGTTGTAGGTGGATAACATCACATTGACTAATACATTTCCGTCATGTTTTATGGCGCTGCATGAAGTTAGTTCTGTCTCTCTGTGTCTCCTGTTCAAGTATTTGAAATGTTCTTTCCTTTCTGTTCTCAGCACAAGATGCAGGCTTGGATGCACTAGCAGCTGTCATCAGCCGACAGAAGATAATGGGACAGGAGATTGGAAATGAGCTGGATGAACAGAATGGTAAAGTTGAATGTGCATGTGTTTTTGTACGTATTCGTCAGAAGAATTCCAGACATACTACGCACCACTGTGTGAAAGTGATCAGACATACTTGTTCAACAATGGAACGACTGGCCTCATGTAACTTGTTGGACAGTGATACTCCCTCACACCAATGACCATGACATAGTCAGTATCAAGCAGACACATGCACGCACACACACAGCCACGGTCAGAGCAACTGACTTCATTTCTGTTAACCTTTTTCCTAAGTCTCACAGAGAAAAGTGATCTTTCTTCATGCTACTTAAAGACGTTGGAAAAAACTGAAAAGAGTTTTGTGTTCTGGAATCAGATCTGCGCCAAGCTAATGGTGCTTTTGAGTTATTTCTGGCTAAATGCATCAGTCCATAAATAGCTTCCATCACAGGTAGAATGGGCTATACAGAAAGGAGCACAGACTGTTTTTCTGGTCAGACGGGTGGTACTTGAGGTTGCTTGAGGTTGTTGTCTTACAGAAGGGATGTACACATGTGTTTCTGTTGGGTATTCTGATTGTGGGGCTATCTTTAATGTTCACACTGACAGTGAGCCCAGAAGGTTCATCAGTATGTCAGCTTCTCATGTGACAAAGGAAAATATCTTGACAGTAACAGAGAGATTGTTAGATTGTTAAAAACATAGTCTAACACCGCAAATATAAATGAACGTATTAGAATATTCTTAATTTTGTGGATTTTCTAATAGACTTTGTGTCCTTAGAAATAGCTAGCTGTTTGTCTGGAAATTTATCACACACCTACTTTATAGGCAGTTGTCTGTTTTTGCCGATTACCAGCTTCCAGTTGGGAAAAGAAGGCGTTGTACTATCTTGTAATATCCTGTCTGAGCAGTTGTACCCAAACAAGTCCAGAGGTTGAATAACTGAGTGATCTCGGAGTGGAAACAAACGACCTTCCCTTCTGCTGGGAAGAAATGGCAGATGTTTGGCTGATTTTTTTTTTGGTTGGCAGTGATGGGAGAAGGGAAGAGAAAGAAAGGAAAGCTGATTGTTTTAGCCTGCTCTCCTGTTACCTTATTGAACTAGAGACGGATCATTGCTCTAATGCTCCCACTGGCATGTTTTTCTGCCCTTTTTTTAGCTACATGTCAGTGTTTCCAATAATACGAACTTGAATGGGTGATGTGAGAGCTGTTACTGAGAATTACACCAGTTTCACTGCAAGTGAGCGAGGAGGCAAATGATTTTGCTTGTCACTACTCCAATGTATAGACCGCATATGACTCTTGAATATAGACTTGATAGGAACTCAACTCTTTATTTCTGTAATGGCCAAAAATATCTATGTCACTTGTGGGTACTGTAATCACTTCCATGTGTTGAAACCCAAACTGTGCAGATTTATAGAAGTCTGCACACATTTCCACCTGTTTGTTCCCCCAAGCACATTTTGGTATGGTAACCAATGAGATAATGATAAGATATTACATACATTTTTTTTTTAGAAAATAATCATGTTGCATGCAATGCAATTGGTCCCCAGGGTTACCCAGATAGTAGAAAAGGGTAGAATGTCCTCATGGACCAGTTCGAACTTCTCACAGTCTTCTCTGGATCTTGCTCCACAATTTATGGCCAAGCTTCAGGTTCATAAGGCCTGCTGACACCAGGCAATGATTCACAGGGCCTGCAGAGCTCAGGCCTTCCACAGCTTTTCTTTACCTCCCTGTATTTCTTTCGTTTGTGGGACCTTTGCTGCCCCTCCATCTCTCATCTCACTCCCTGCTCTCCTTTGCCTCTCTTCAACAGTAATTTATTTTATAACCATTTTTTTCCCTCCAATTTCTTGTCCCACCATCTTCCCTCTGTCTCTGTCTCTTCTGTTTCATCTCATGTGGAGTTATGGGAGAGATCTTGGTGTCTTGGTCTGACATGGTGGAAAATGGGGATATATGATACATGTAGATGTAGATTCCTGAACAGCAGAAATACTTTCTAGTGACTGCTGATGTGTCCCTAGTTCCCTAAGCCTGATTCAGGCTTCTTTGGAATAATTGACAAGTTAAGAGGAGAGTGGATAGCTCTGCCCACAGTCAAAATAGGTTTGGGTATTTTTGCTTCAAAAGTATGTGCAATATCTGTAGACGTGTGCAATTGTACTGACTGGGAAAGCAATGTGCCAAACAGAAGTAGTCTAGCTTTTAAATGCAATGCTTTTTTGCAGTCATGTCTCAGCTATCAAATGTAATAATTTTGATATTATTACATAATTTTGATTCAAGTCAAATACTTGAACATTTTGATAAAGTTATCAAATGTTCAAGTATTTATGTGTTACACTTTATTTGAAAATTTAAAAAAATAACCAACAACCATATTTTCAGAGTCTGGTGTGCAGGCGTATCAACAGGTTGCCTCTCTCTATCAGCGATGGTTTAATGGTGTCAATGGAACACTGTGATCATCACCTCTGTTTGTTTTCACTTCCAGTCTTGTGCTTGCTGCTGAACACACACCACAAATAGAGATTAGAAACATTATGTCTCCACTCCTAGCGGGCATACTAAATTACAGTGTAGTGGTCTTGTTGCTATGGCAGTTGTGTTTATAACAAAACTTTATTTGATATAATTTAGGTGTGTTTTTAAAGAGAGTCTTGTGCCCTATCTGTTTAGGCTCTGCCACCCTAAAGACTCAGCCTTCACTTTAGCTCACCGTGGTAGTTAATCCAGTATGCAAGGAATGTAGTTTTTGTATTCTTAAGTTTTATTTCCTTGTTATAATAGCATTAACTGGGCATAGATATGAACTAAGTGTGGCTTGTCCTGGTTCTGTTTTTCTTACTATAATATACATTAAGGCTCAATGAATTAATGTATACTGCATACAAAAAATGTATGGAATGTTTTTCTTGAAGACTTACACTTAAATTACTTGGATTATTGCTTGAGACAGTTTTGTAGGTGCTGCATTTCTTACATGTATTAAATGTCAAAATCGACAGTGTAAAAAGTAAGTTGGATAGTTTAATGTTTTCATAGAGGCAAAGGAAATGGATTTTAAGTTATAAAGCAGGGGAAAGGCAAGGTACCTTGTTGATCTTGACAGTTGGCGTGTAACCTTGGCGTCCGACTGTCTTTCCGTCTTGTAGGGTTCCTTTTCCCCCTGATCACTGTACTGTGGCAGTGTTTTCCTATAAATAGATTAAGCTCTTTGTAGTTTGGTTGCTCAAGTCTAGCTCATGACCCAAGTGCAGTGAAGGTTGCAGTCATTTCCTTTTGGGGAAACAGTTCCGGCTGAGGTCAGCAAGGAAGATGACCCTTTTCAGAGGTTTAGAGATGAACCCAGAGCCCCCAGATACTCCTGTCTCAGACTTAACTGGATCAAAATGGACTGAAATGCAGAAACGAGTATGCAGCGATTACTTCAAATTCAGTCTCTGCTTTATGGCACATAACATTATTCCATTGCACACTGTAGATTTTCCCATTTTACTTGCCAGTCATAACATAAAGAGAAATTCATGATTATTTGGGGGTGTTAAAATTAGTTAAATTATGTGCTGCCATCAGGTCTTTCATATTTCTAACATGATGTTACTATCAGAATATTTTCATTTCCAAATTAAATGTTGCTGAAAATAGTCCAGCACTTACCAACTAAAATGGCTTACATCAGCAGAAGTCTTCCTTCCCACCAAAAAAGATCAACATTAATTTCACTTTATTAGTGTTGATATTTCGGAGATTGTGGCCTGGAGCAATGACATCAGTAGCTGTCAATGTCTAGTACTAGTGAGTGACAGACAGTTGCTAGCTGAGTAAAATTAAGGTCTTTGAAAGAGGCGGCAAGAGTTTAAACCTTGACTGCCTCATTCATCAGATTTTTTGAATCTTGTGAATCTTGGGCTGCTTGCTATTGCTAAGCAGCTCCTATCTTTACAGAGAACACAGTAATAATGACCACAAAGTGTATGTATCAGGGGCTGAAGAGAAACAGACGGTCATTTGGATTGAGGCCTTTGGAACAAATTTTAGATGGATCCAAGAGATATTTTCTTTTAGGCAAGGCAGCAGGTCTGACCATGTGCTTAGATTATGTCTAAGATATATATATATATATATTTTTTGTGAGACAGTAGCAGTTGGTTTAAGACAAAGATTTTCCAACAAAATTCCATAAATACCTATCTATATAAATATGCAGTTTAACAACTAATGTCATCTTTGAAATGTTGAAATGAATTATCTTTGAAGGGACCCTCAAAACTTGATATACAGTAAACCCAATCAGTTCTGTAAAAGACAGACTAAGTCCAACATTGCAGAGATTCAAATGTATAATCCGCTGCTTTTAGGAATCATGTTTAAAATTGGTGATTGTCAGGCGATGGTGCTCACTGCCAAGAAAAGGCAACATAAAGGCCCTCGGTCAGAATTGGATGGGGGACATTACGATCACACTTAATGGTTTGCATGTTAACCACACAACCTCCAGGGTGCCCTGCTGTTTGCTTTGATGGTGGCACTGGCAGTGAGTGCTTCTGGGAGTGCAAACGATTTAATTAGTATCAAAATCTGTTGACTAATTTTTCTGAAGTTGTAATCATGATTTAATACATTTTCGTGCGTTGCTTCAATTATGTTGGTTTTCCTATTAAGGGATTTAATGTGTAATTCATTGGCCTTTTAATTTAACATGTGGCTGCTGCAGTGACTCAATCTGTGACTTTTTTTTGTGTTTTCGTAAAGCACTCTGTCACCTGATTAGTCTTAAGGTAAATGTGTGTTGCTTGCCAAGTGTCCTCTCTGTTAGTAAGTCAGCCACTAACAAAATGGATGGACTTTACTTTTTCATTACTGTCTAATAATTAGATCACTGATTTGATTTTGCATCAGCAGAGTATGTATATGGTCCAAGTTGGGCAGCACTAATGACTTCCAAATAAACAATAGAGTGAGAGGGCAGAAGCACTTACAGCGGCAGCACAGTGACATCAGCAGTTATGCCAGAGAGCACAGCCCTCTCTCTTGCTTCTGCTTTTAGAAACAGCTCGGTGAGCAAATAAACGGTGCTAATGATGGCACTCGGCAGAAAGTCAGCGTGGTTAGGGTTGAAGATTGATTTAATGTTTGTTTGATTCGCTCAATTTCAAAGTGAGGCTGGTAGTAGTGAGTAGTGTTTTCCAGACGGCATGGAAATGCAGAGAGTCATGATGTGATGTTCAAAAGAGTGTTGTCATCAGAGGAATGTCAAGCTTGCAATGAGCCGCAAAAGAGAGCATCATCTTATGTGACCACCATACTGGCTGACTGATGTTTGACTTTTTGAAATATTGAGAGCTATAAATGATGGAGGAATAATGTTGGACACCCACATCATAATATGCTTTGGTTTCATTTCTCATAAGAAAATGCCAACTTCAGGCTGCACTTGAAACTTGACTTGCCTCTGAGAAGAACTGATGTAAGACTTTTTTCCTTGTAATCCTAGTTTAGAGAAAAGTGAATATTTTCATCTTGTAGTGTAAACGCATTACTCTGATGTAGGCCTACAATTAAAGATTATTTGCATTGTTTTTAATCAAAGTTATCAAAGCCCAACCTGGCATTTTACAGTTGTTAAAAAACCAAAATGTTTTTAAGAAGCAAGACTCAATGCCCTTCATCGTATTCTGTAGAATCCAACTTGTCAGGCTTTAAAAAAAATAATATATATATATATTTTTTAATTTCTTTCATTTTTTAAATTTCTCCCAGAGAGACTCTCAAAACCATGACCAATATTTGACCAATTCCTTGGACCTAATCATCTGTAGCAATATCATAAAACCATCCGTCCAGTTCTCCGAGATTTTTCTGAGCAGGTAAATGGGAACACTTGTGACTCATACAGATATAGCATTAAAACTTCTGGGAAGTTTACAGAAAGAACAGCTTGTGGATTTCAGACAGCTTTGATTAAAACATAGTATGATTAGAATAGAGTTTTAATCAGATTCTTTCATATTTAATCAACCCTACTCCCAATGCCTGTTTCATCTGTTTTGTATTTAGACTTGTTGAAGATTAAATCTGTTTTTATAGAAGGTTGTGAATAGAGATTCCAAAATGGCATTGATGACAGTAACTGTGTGATGAACTAGCAAACGATAGCTAAGCGTGGATGCACTACTAGTTGCCAGGCCAAACTCCTGTGTTCCGCATCCTAACCAAGGTACAATCAATCATGAGTCCTTGTGTCTTTATTTCTCCATCTATCCACTCCAGCATCCATCTCTGTCTCAGGCCTGTTGGTGTCACAGTGATAGAGTTGTGGAGAAGATGGGCGCTAACAATGACATCAGGCACTTGGGGCACATCAGCGGCTGCCAAGTGATGAATAATCCTTATAGGCTCAGCAAGGACATTAACATATTTGGACTCTAAAGAAAAACATCTGAAGACATTTCATCAATCATGCCATCTTTTGTTTCCTTTAGTGGATTGATGTCTTCTTTCATCAGTCTAAGTGTGGGTTTATCTTTGGTTTACTTAATTCTCTTTGAATGCAACCTGTTGTATGTCTTTTCTTTCTCAGAAAGGTGTTCAGAGGTGATTGGATCTGTATAATTTCTCCATTCATGGAGTGGCACCATAATCAGTGACTGATGTTAATGTAATCCACGTACAAAAATGGTTGTCTGAATGTTTCCTTATGTGGTTTTGCTGACTGAGTGGCTCTGTGCCAGTGGCTCATTTTCCATCACACACTCACATCTTATTTTAAGTGTTATTCAGTGACACTGGTGAGAAAGAAATCATAAACCTGGCACTGATTAAGGTAACCCCATATGTTATAAACACTGGGTCTACTTTATGTCACACAAAATCAATAATATTCTCTGATATTCTAAGTAAGGCTCAATCAGTAGTATAAAAATAGGCTGTTAGATTAGATAAATGTAGGATTTTAGTCTATAGAATGTTCAGGCTATACAAACAAATACAATATGTGGATATAGTTACTTGATAATTTTTTGGTTTAAATTTGGTTGGTTGGTTGGTTGGTTGGTTTGCTTAAAATGTTTTTCTCATCAAAAAAGGGTATACGAATGATGAACATTATTTTCCTTTTCTTATCTCATTTATTTTTAATAGATGCTAACATGTTTGAGGTTTTCACCCTTGGAGGTATCCCTCCTACATGCTTTCTGCTCTCCAAGCTGCAGTCTTTGTTGCTGGATCATGGCTTTGATTTATCTCGATCCATCTGGAACAAATGTGTGCTGGTGACAGTTGTTAGCAGGAAAGGCTCCACATAAAAAAAGGCAGTGGCAGAAATTCTCAGACTCCAGGAAGAGAGAACTGATGTGTGGCTGTAGTAGAGGAGAGTGATGGTGGAAAACACTTTATATGACTTTCAGGCCTGACTTTGCAGCAGTCTTAGGATGGGGCAGAGTCATAATAATCGCAGCTGCAGTTGTCATTAGTGTGTGAGTAGCAGAATCACATCTCACTTTTCAATTTTACTATTAAACAAATAAACACATTTTATTTTTTAGTGCTTGGCCTTTCACACCTTTGTGAAAAGCACTCATCAAAGTCTTAAATCACAGCGGGAGTTTTCAGTACCCATAAAAAATTGACTTTGTGACACAGGAAGGAATGATAAAAGATAAGATCACTGTTGGAGCCCTTGAAGGGTCACACACCATTTTTTTCCTCAAGAACTTTAGTGTTACATCACATGACAATTTGTGTTGTCTTTCAATAACTATCGAGTAGTGTGTTGGTCCACTCACTCAGAAACAAGAGATGATTTAGCACTTTACATGTAACTGTGGACTGTGGACATGGTTATTGCCTTGGTTACAGCTGCAGTTGTGGTTGTTTTCAATGATGTCATGGATGGCTATCGTAGCTGTACTTTGGCTACTCTTTCCCGCTCCTATTAACATTAGCGGAGAAAGCATTGTAAAGCCAGACACTCAAGATTTGCTTCTGTGAGATATGATAGATATGTTATCATACAATACAGGAGTTCAGGAATAGCTTTACCCGGTCACTCAGCACAGCCCTTTCACTTCACTGCACACAGCCTCACTTGCACTATAAAGAAGTTTGAGTGAGTAATTTATAAATTGAATATTTATTTTCTCTCCAATTTACACTATACTTTACTATACTTGATTCATTTATTTTAAGACATCAATAAAACAAAAATATCAGCCCCAGCACAGACACACAAGCAGGTACTGGCACCAGATACAGTATTTAAAAACCACTGAGCACTTTAGAATGTGGTTCATGTCCTTGCATTTGAGAACAATACCGTTTGTCCAAATTTCCTTGACCAGAAGATGTTGTTCTGTTCTGTTGTGTAAGGGATATTACAGTACATTAAGAACTACCTACCCCACAGCTCTATGGATCAAATGATCCTGAGTTGGCATGTTTGTGGGAGCTAGTGTTTCTTTGGGGCGATTAAGCTTGAAATTGCTGAAGAGAAATCTCCAATTTTAATCAATTCAACTGAAGGACTGTACATTTAGCTGAACACTGGTGCCAAACACATCCCTCTAATTAATAATTTAGAATGCAGTTTATTTAACCGACATGTTTGTCAGCAGTTAAATGGGACAAATGATAGTAGTGGACAAGTTTGTTCAGTGTGCTGTTGTCAAGATGCGTGTTGCATCTGATTATGAGGAAAGAAGACTCAGGATAGCCTTGTGTTTGATTGTAATGGAGATGTGACAAGTCCCTGGCTCACTGACCTAAAGTAGAGTCAAGTTTATTTGTACAGTCAATATCCAGTATCAGTTCTTCATATTGTTCAAGTCCAGACTGCCAGGTAGGTGGAGTAGGGGTTAGAACAGCATAGAAACCTGGAAGCATGAATCATAAATAACCTCAGACATTCTGTACAGAGAAGCCCAATATACAGTATGATGCATGATTGAGGTGTGGTCAGTCATACTCAGCTCATCTGTAGACCCGGATCACATCCAGATGTCAGCCAACAGGCCCGTGTAGAGAGTGGGTGAGGTTGTTTCCCCTCCACTCCCTACTGTGTCCATCCTCTACAACACACACAGCCACCATGTCTGGCAGTTGCAAGCTTTTTCACAAACTATCAATTGTGCATATTGCCAAAAAAACGCATACAGTAATAAGAAAGGGGAAAAAAAATCTAAGGACATATGATTTCACCAGTTCTTTCCCACCACAGTGTTTAAAGCAGAGAATGACACAACACTTGGAAACAAATAGTGTATGTGTGTTCTTTGAAGGGTTTGGTCTTATTACCATGTCTTTGAGTAATCTGTCTTTTTTGTCCTGTCTTAGTGGACAGTAAGGGGCATTATGTTTAACCTTGATAGTAATACTGTGACTACAGATTCTGCAGTACTGTACAATCAATTATGATCTCTTACATCAATGTTATTTCTATTATATAGATCTTTTAAACAGATCCATACATCAGCAACATGACTAGGTCAGGATGTATGATTTAAATCATTACTTGTTTGATTATACCTACTATTACTAATCCTTACTACAATTCACTGTTGTTTCTTTGTCATATTTTACTTTTTCTTGAGTTAATTAATGGAGGATTCCTTCTCTCTTTGCCATTTGGAAGTATGACATCACTCACTCATTCACTAAATCACTGAGATGATGAGCAGGGATGCAGCCTCAAGTAATTGTCTGCTTCGCTGTACTGAACCAATTGGAGGAGACTTGTTCTTGTCAGTATTGTTATTTACATGACCTTTTATAAATGGCTACAATCAACCTCAATTCACATGTTATTCAGCTACTCCTACTGTCTTTATTATCACTATCCATACAATATCTCACTTAGGTTAGGTAAAGTAGCGAATAGTCATTCATATTCATACACAATACACATATTTTTTATTTTTTATTGGACATTCAACATAAGGTATTTTTGTTAATACCACAATGATTTAACTGCTTTTCATGGACATTCGGTTATTTGTTTACTGCAACGCAGACCAAAGGAAGCCAGTATGTTCAGGTACCACCAACACATGTATGACCAGCACTAGCATTACATTATACTTGTGTGGGAGTTTAAAAACATTTAAACAAGGTAATTTCTCTTCCATGTTCTGGTCAGTTGTTAATTGTTATGCCCTACTCACAAAGTTATTTTTTATTCCAACTTTATTTTATATTTTATTTTGTTGAAGACATTATTAAAAACCTTAATAATTTGCAGTGATCGAACATTTTCCTGCCTGTGTTTTCATGCACCTCCTATGTCACTTATTAAAAGTTTTAGTTATGCAGTTTTTCCACAATAAAAAGATTGATTTTCCATATAAATGTAGTCCGTGAAAGCACCCATTTACATAACTTTCTGGACTGCATTGTCGCTGCATTGTTACTACTGTCCTTACAGCAATCAAGAGGGAAATCTACGTTATTACTGTAAAAGAGATATACATATGCCACTGTGTAACACGGAGTATGTGGGACACATCAGTCATATGACGTATATAAAAGATACACCATTATATTACATCTTTCAACACTAAGTGAATTACCTGCTCAAAAGGAGGATGTAATGATTTGACTGCATTATGTTTGCACAGCCAAGTCACTGTCATGGCTTTTTTTTTGGGAGAATTTCTGAGTGTGTGTGGTATGTGTAAAATTTAACAGCAAACTGATGTTGATGCTGTGCAAAAATTTTCCCTTGAGCACTTTTGCGGGCAGATTGTCCAGGGGAAGCACATTAGCTGTATGTGTTGGTGGTATTTGCGGTTGGGAATCTCTTCAATTTCAGCTGCCAGTTCCTTTGGCTCTGGGCAAAGGATTCCCTGCCATTTAATGGTACCTTAGACTGACTCAGGCTTGGCCCCGCAGGTTCCTTTTGGCTAATGCAAGTGACAGTGGGAACAAATCTCCCCCTCTGTTTATTTAATTGCTAACCGCTCTGGTTTGGAGGCCACGTTCAAAGGGCCGACGAATGGAGAGCTGCCTCGCGTTCCCCTCAGCCTCAGGGTAGCATGGGTCATCCCACATAATGAGTGGAAGGACTTACTTTACTAAGTCTGCCTCAACCAAAAGCCAGCACGTGGTTCCCATTTATGCACAGGGGGAACGTTGAACCTTCATCTGCTGGGCATTTTTATGGGTTTATGTGTGTGTGCAAGTGCACATATATACATCTGTTCTCTAGCAGTGTGTGTGTGTGTGTGTGTGCGCGCGCGCACACGTACGGAGATGAGTGTGTATGTTTGAGAGTGGAAGTGCCTTGTCTGAGTGTGAGATCATTGTGTTTGTACTGAAAGTGTACACCACATGTCCAGCACATGTTGTCAGGTTGTGATTGGCACACAGGCCACATTTATATCTGCATGAGGAGCTCCGAGGCCACTGGCCAGCCTGGGATGGGACGGAGTTCGAGACCTCACACGCACGCATAGACAAACACACTCACTCACATACACACGCATACACACACAGAGTGCAGTAGAGAGCAGGGTGGGCTAATCTTTCAGATGCACTTTGCATAGACAGTGAGGCGAAGGAGTCTGAGATTTTCCTGCAGTGAGTGAAGAAGATAGAGGGAGGACGAAGGAGAAAAACAAAGGTTCAGAGGATGGGAAAGAGAGAATAAGACATTATGAGAAGGGAAAAGAGAAAGTAAGATAAGTCAAAAAGATACAAAGAGATTATTCTCTCAATGAAGAACTTGGCCAGTTGAGCTCATAAGGAACTCATTTAAAGACGTTTATCATGAGCAAAAAAAGAATGGACAGAGGTAGAAGGAAATAAGATTTTGAAAAAGCAAAGATTTTTTAAAGAAGAATAAGGGAGGTAATATAATGATATTTATTTATGTAGCTCTTTTTCAAAAGTACCCTGGACATAGAGTGAGGAGAGAGACTTCAGTCAACAACTTGTGCAACTTGTGTTTTCCTCTCATACATATGTGCATTTATTTACCAAATACGTATTTGGTTTGAACAATTAGCACAAACTGAGGTCAGATTAGAGTTTTAAAGAGCATTTGCTGTTTTTACTTCTTTTGTAAAAACTGTTAACTCAACTTTTATGTATTCAGTATATTTTTAATGCAGTTTTGTACTAAAATCTCTGCAGTAGGTGACTGTAGACATAACATATACAGTATATTGTTATTGCATTGGGCAGGTATTTGAAGCGATAACTATCACCCAGCCTTCAAAGTGATACATCTCTGTCCCATTGAAACGGTTACACATCTTTAATCATGCTGCACAAATGTGTCACCTTACTAGAACAAAACGTTTCAGGTGGGAAGTGCTTTATGCTCCATCCATTTCATCTGCTATCTGATCATCCTGCACGTGTGCAATCAGACACATCTTACAGGCCAAACTAAGGACGAGAAATCCCCCCTAGACAAAAGGTGGAAAAACTGTTTCTTATCCTAGGTTTGACTCACAATTTAAATGAGCAGCCCTTTACGGGCCCCTTTTTTGTGTAAAATGTTGACGTTCTTTTTATGTGTTATGAGTACTGCACAGTTCTGTGCCACTTGAACAAACACGTGCCTCTAAAAGGGCTTTTGATCCGTTATCTAATCATTCTCATCTGTTTCACTCTTGGCTTAACACCAGCCTCCTGTTTTTTTCCAAGCTGAGTCTGAGACGGGCTGTTGTGTAAGTATTTTAGTGTGAGCACAGACCTGCACTGTCTGTACTAAAGGAATAAACACATACAATTAATTACATTGGAAGAATTATATAGAGATGAGAATGATGAGAGCTTTCTTTTTTACAATTTCTTAATATCATGACTTTTCATTTATCTGTGTTCCAGGGTAATCTACCCAGTCGCCTTAAGGACTAGGTATACAGTATTCTCATTCGCATTATCTATGTTTTCTATACTAGATTATCTTTGTTATCCCAAATAAGGGATCTAATTATCACTTAAGAGATAAATTAAGATAACGTTTTGCAAATATATGTAATACTATATCTGCACTAGGTAAATTTTCCTTACTGGTTCATACCATTTCTCAATTACTGCTAAAAATATGTGGTGTCTCTTTTGGTGCCTGTAGCTGACGAACACACTACACTTACATGGGGATATCTTGCAATGATATCTATTTTTATAGCTAATATAGTTTATTTGTAATGATTACAAATATATATTTTCTGTAGTTAAACATTTCATTAATTCACTTTCATTCACTTTTTAATTAAATTAAATTCAAATAGAAAGAATCATTAGTTAAAATCAAGGGCCACATGTCTCTTCTTCCTTATGCAGCCCACTTATGAACCCACTAGTGGGCAGTACAGGTTGAGGCTGCACACTAGGTCCTAATTGAAACTCTGGGTGTTTACACCTACTATTTGGAATGATTCGGGCCTGTGTGCTTTCTCTTCTGTGGGATAATTTTGTGGTGGTGGAATGATCCAAGTTTAGGGTGGATGAAGAGGGAGTCATAGGATCTCACTCAGGATTTGTTAATTTGTTTAATTCCTCCGTGGAGGTTTCTTCTTCTCCTCTAGTAATCAGCACCTCCTCCTTCTCGTTCGTCAGTTGGGAGAGTTGGGTAATTACATGACAGCTGTATGAGCAGCTGTTGAAATGGTTGCTGCACGTAGTGCACTGTCAGATTTCATATGATTATTAGACTTGCACTGTGGTGTTTGTGTCATTCATTCATGGGTCTGTGTCAGTGTGTACACTCACGGTACACTCATATTCACACTAATGTGTGTATATATGTGGTTTTACTCTGTGGTTCTGTGCACCTAGTCATGTTTTTCAGTGCATGTAGCCCACAATGATGTATGTGGTCTTGTTGCGTCATATTTTTGCTGTTTGCTTAGTGCCCTGCACTACTCATAGCTGTCCACATGCTATGTGGGAGGCTGTTTCCTTTCAGGATGGGAAGTTGTTTCAGCCGTGCTGTTGGCCAAACATTTGTTCTGGCCTCCATGAGTACAGTGCAATTACCCCAAATCCACCACATACTCACTAAGATTTTCAGCAATTATGCGCATCTCATGTGCCACCTTGGTATGCCAAGTGTTCCCATTTCCGTCTTTGTTGTCAAAAAGCGTCAAAATCAAATTCAAGTGTGTGCCGATTGCAAGAGTGTAGTCAAGCATTGGGTTTTGTTGTTTAAAGTATGCTTTAGGAGGTTTGTGTGATAGCTATTATTTTTCTATTAACTACTTATTGTTTTCGAGCTACTTCTCTATCAGATGTGCCGCTTGTAAGGACTTTGAACTAGAGATGCATATTGAAAGTGTAGTCAAAAGGACACTCATGCACAGTGCATGATCAAAAGTAAAGTCCACTGACGGCCACAAACCCAGATTTGATCCCACGTTATCAGAACATTTTTCCAGACTGAACAACAACAAGGTGATGTTTCATGCTGATCCCCAGCAGATAAATAGAGCCTGGCCCTGAACTTTCTTTTCCACAATAAAACAACTCTATCAAGGGTGTAGTAGCTCAGCGGTTTTTACTGCTCCTGTTCTCCCTCTGAACACCACTGTAGGTTAACAGTCACAGTGGAGATGACTCCTCTTCAGTCTGGGACCCAAATGCCTTTCGGAAGTGTGTCACATCCCAGAAGAGAGTGTGTGTGTGTGTGTGTGTGTGTGTGTGTGTGTGTGGGGGGGTCTCTTGTGTGTGTTCCCTCTTCTATTGGTATGCCTGTTATGGTGTGCCTGCCTATATGGTGCTCATAGACTAGAGTGTGTATACACGTGTGTTTGTGTCAGCGTCTGTGCATGGGAGCATATGTGTCTCCATGCGTATGAGTGTATTATGAGTGAAACAGGGTCTGGCGTGAAGATCAAAGGCCCTCCATAACTCCTCAGTCAGTCAGTCAGTCAGTCAGTCAGTCAGTAAGCCAGCCAGCGTACTGCCGGGAAGCTCCACTCACTACGGGGGATGTTGAGTTATTAGACTCAGATCATTTTAATTAAACCACAGTTGTTCATTTGGTGAAATTTTGGTTCATTTCCCTCTCTCTCTCTCTCTTTGTCTTTCTCTTAATTTGTTTATAACATAGTGATAATCAAGAAAACTATTGTGTAATGTTAGTAGAATATACTATGAGGATTACAGAAAGTACAATTGGCAGAAAAGGTGACTGTCAGCCTCAGAAATCATCATTATTTTGGTTTAAGGCCAAACCCTGCCAAGGTGGAAGCTATAATGATAATTTTTAGTCATTTAAGTTTTTTTTCCAATTCTGATTTACCCAACTAAAGAAGCTGTTATCATCCAAGTCTCATTGACAACAAACTAGAGATGCAGCAATTAGTTGAACAGAAAATTCATGAGTAATTATTTTGATAATTGATTAATCATGTGAATCCATTTTCAAGCAAAACTGCCAAACATTTGATAGTTACAGCTTCTTAAATAACAGAATTTCCCTTGCCTTAATACTGTAGTAAATGGAATGTCTTTGGGATTTTAGACTATTTGTTGGACAAAATAAGACAATTGATAACATTACATTGTTTGAGGACATTTTTCACAGTTTTCTAAAATCGTATAGACCAAGTGACTAGTGTTCATTAGTTGCGTCCTTGCAAATGCTTTGCTTTGTTTTTTTTTAGGGAACCTATGTTGATATATTGTAACTAGAATTGCTATTTATAACCAAAAAATCAATCACTGAAATGAGCTGCTGTAAAAGGAAAATACTAGAATTTTAGTTTCCCATCACATGAATGTGTAAGATAACTTTTAATACACTTTCATGTTCTATGAATCTCATCCAATCAACTCTTCCTTTTTTATTTTTTTTAGTTCCTAGCTTCTCAATATGTCTCCTCCTCTTGGGTGTCCTTGCTAATGAAGTGTGATGGTAGTGATGAAGTGTAACAGCGACTGGTTTGGAGGTGCCATGCCAGTGACAGGGTGGTCCCTGCCTCACACTGCTGCTGCTGCTGTTGCTGCTGCTGCTGCTGCTGGCACCCTCATGCTCATCACGCACACATTGTTCGATGGCACCTGGCCATGAGAGGGGCGATGGTGGAAAGCCTGGTAATGAGCAGACTTCTCCTCATTGCTGTTGGTCGATGCTCTGTGTTTTTATGTTCTTGTTTCATTAATTTAAAATGATCACTTGTGTATTAATTGTATGTTATGCATGGACAATTTTAATTTATGTTAATTGCATTCACTGATCATTGAGGACTGGTCATATAGGATGAGGGATACTGGTGAATCTGGCAGTCCAATATAGAAATAGTTCTAAAGATTGATAACGTGGGAGTAGCTGTCCTAGGTGCTCTTGTTTCAGTCTTTTGTCAAATATAGTTTTTTATTCCTGTAGATGACATTAAAGGTTTGATCTTAATTAATTGTGTGTATTATACTGAGGCTTTCCAGCTGTTTGAAACAGCCCAAGGCCATCATTGCGAAAACGTATTACAGTCAATACCTGCCCAACTGTGTTGACGACATCTCTCATTCTACCGATGAGGTTTTGTTTTTCATTTGGACTGTATCATGAGATGACAGCGTGACTCATTTGTTTTTTTGTTTTTTCTTGTTTATGTGCACAGCGCTGATCATTTCCAGTCTCACACTGCCCAGGTTGTTTGAGAAAGCTTGAGTGGTATCCTAGTCATGCAATACTCCTGTTAAGGCCCAGATTTCCCCTGTTCATGGAAAGAGTCAATACATTGGCGTATTGTAGGATGGAAAAGTATTGACAGGATGGAATACAGAAATAAATGTAGGAGGAAAGTTTTTGTCAGATTTGAATATTTTCCAAGGATCCCATTGTTCTTTTGCAACATAGCTAGCCTTGAGAATGTGTAGTCGTACTATGTGTACATGGATCATGTCAAGCTAAAAGAATCAGTGTAATCTAACATACTGTATCAACATGCTAACTTGCTAACATGTTGTGTAGCGTGACACTAGAATTTGTGAAAGTGATGCTATTGAGCTTCAGGGCTACATCTGAATCTGTCACTGATTCTGGACCAAAAGCACGTCTTGCAATAACATATATATCTACATACCGCTCCCAGAGAACTTTAATGGACTAATATTCCCATAATTCACATGGACCTTGTCTTTGGAGTCTAACAAGTAAAAACCAATGGTCTGTACGTGCTAAAACTGAAGTAGTGTGGAGATTTTTTGCTCAATTTATGTGCTTTTCTTTGAAGTACGTTCTTTCAAATGGAAGTTCAACATTGAGAAAGTCATTCATCAGTGGGTCATTCTTTTTGTTGTCCATCATGTGCAGTGATGGATCTTGGGGTAAACGTAACAAGGTTAGGGAGGTGAAACTGTCCGTGGACACACAGCCGGTTTCAGTTTCAGTTTGGCACACAAATGGTTAGGATTAGGGCTGGAAATTTGAAGGCATGTATGTATAGGTAGTCAAAGTGGTGGGTCACTGCTGTTCCTGCTTTTTGGTATTGTATGTTAGATTACACTGATTTTTTTAGCTTGACATGATCCATGTACACACAGTACGACTACACATTTCTCAAGGCTAGCTATGTCGCAAAAGAACAATGTGATCAAAAATCTTTCTTCCTACATTTATTTCTGTATTCCATCCTGTCAATACTTTTCCATCCTATGATGATCCTATCCAATGTATTGACTCTTTCCTGTATTGTTTTTCTTTATTCATCAGTTTTTATGATGGAGGCCAAATGAAAATCCTAACATGAGACACAGTTTGGTCTGTCATCACACTTTCTAACAAGACTCCCCACAACATGTGACACTACCTCTCTCTATAGGTTCATCATATTGCTCCTTGCAATTATACAGTTGCCATTGGGATAGCTTTATTTTAATTTTTCATTGTGTGCAGTCAGATACTGAAGTAATTGCTCAGCTGTGATGTAAAATCACCACACTTGGGGGAGGTGGAAAGCTACTTGTTTTAGCTGTAACTGGGCCACAACTTCTCCTGCTGGAATAGTAAAATAGCATTTTGACGTCCAAAGTTGATGATAATTGAAAGAGCTTACTGCCCCACAATATGAATAAACACACTGTACAATATGAATAAACAATACTGTATTTTGATCATTTGCAAGTGCTGCCACAGCCTACACAGCATAAAGCAAGACATTTATCATCACTCAGCTAAGAAAATCAATGATGCAATAAAAGACCCCCAACGTGTTGACCAGGGGAACCTGTCAGTCCATTTGGAGGGACTCAGAGATTCATTGGGGCCAGGGGGGCCGATGATGTCCAGCAGTGAGACTAATCATTACACATGTGGCTAGGCACTTCACAGGGCCAGATGTTGGGAGGGCGAATTGTGTGTATGGCGATGCCCTCACAAACCCCACCAGCACATGTGCACACACTTGGTCAGAAAGATTCAAAAACATCAACATTTTTGTTACATGTACAATATGTTCCTTGGAGTCTACAGTTTTTTTCCAAAGCAGTAATATCCCTCAAGATCATTTGCCACTGTGTTTGCCTAAGTGGGCAGTAGGCAGTGCATCAAATTTCTATTCCATTTCAGAGGAATGTTACTTAATATGTATTGATTTCTAATGTATCACATTATGGCAGATTGGCCCCTGAGTGAAAAATACAGTGGCTTTTCCTGAACTGTTACTCTTGGACACGATAGCAGAAATCAAGTCATTAGCTATTCATCCAATAAACAATAACAGAAAGTCCATTATATATAAATAAACTGGCTTTTCATGCCAGATGGCTGTTGGGAAAAGAAAGTGACTGTTTATGTGTCCTCACTCTGCGTGTCAGATTGCACACATTTTAGGACTATTTCTATACTAAGGTTCATCTTACATACACTGTAAAATTGTACATTTATTATTTGGGGTCTTTTTTCAGTTTTTTGTTTTGTTTTGTTTTGTTTTTTTGCCAGGCATTGAAATGATTAATTGGGTTTTGCGCTCAGTTTATAAACTGGTAAAACTCTGAGGTTTTGAGTGAAACTCCTTCTAATCCTCACTCCCCACAGACCCTCAGGCTGAGTTTGTTTACAATAAGCAGCCGAGAGCTGAAGAAAAGAAAAGAAATAAGTTGAAAGAAACTCTTCCAAGACTGTGCAACTTCTTGTAAATACCATAATTGCCCTGAGTTGTATCATCATGCTGAGTGCATCTGTGTGTGCCAAGTCAAGTTCCAGTTACATCCAGAAATGTGTGTGTTTTGGTTGGCAACAGAGCACTACCCACTATACACAGTCAGTCACACTAGGGCCAATTGGTAACAGTTGTGGTCAGGACCCCCTGCACTACAACAAGGGATACAAGAGGGTTGACTGAAAAATCTGTCTTTCTTTTGCCTCTTTCTCCATATCCTCAGGAGAAATCATCTCCTGAATAAGCACAACAGAATTAGCCCCACTGACTCAGATTGCGTTTAAATCGGTGAGAGAAAACAAGCATTTTCTCTGTGCGCTGTGCCCGCTCTGGGAAAGAATCCTACAATAACACACAGAGTTAATACAGCACATCCTGCAACCATGCTGGGGTGTCACTGTTTATGGTAGTGCCTCCACCACACGCACATACACAGACACAAACCAAAACCACCACTGCTATAGCCTCTGTGAAGATGAGTCAGCAATTCAGAGGCTTGGGGAGATATAGATCTAAGATGTAGGAATTTAATCATTAAAATTGAGACCGTCTCCCAAACTTCTCACCGTGATCCTGTGTGTGGGTATCATTTTTGCTGTCTGGCTTCAATAATGCTTAGTAATAGTAAGTAATGATTTGCTTTCAAATGGATGTTTAGGACTTATGCTAGAGGCCCAATGTGGTATAATGAATATCTGTAAAGGAATGGATGAGGATCCTCAACTTTCTTGATTGCACACTCACTGGCATTGCAGTGCTACAAGGCTCTCGTTCCTGGCAGTATCACATCCTAAAAAATAAGACCAGAGAAAAATTTCACACAGGTTGCTATATTTCTGAATCCCTGAACCTCACACATAAACACACTATTTCTGTCTCTGGTTTGGGCTTTTCTCCATCTCTGTTTCTTCTTCTGTACCTCTCTCATTCTCCCTAACTTCCCCTTACTTTATATTCAGTGAACAATATAATTAAAACCCAATGAGCCACATACTTTCACAAGTGTTTTCTGGGCCTACTTGTTTGTGCTTTGGCCTGAACATTTTTTCCATTATCCATGTCCCTCACTTACCTTACTTGTAGGGCTGGATAATGTATCGCAGCTTTGCAGTTCTTTAATGACCTTGGATCTGGCTAAGTTGAATCAGGCACTAATTGCTGAACAAGACATGTTAACATCATTATAAGTTCTGTTGAAAGAACTTGGCTGATGGCACAGGGTGTTCTCCTGCAAAGGGGTTCAACTTGTCAGGAAACCTGTATAGACTAGGGGTGGGAAAATTTCTCGATTATAAGATGCATCGCCATGCAGACGTGGACGACTCTGCATCGATTAATAAAATACAAAAATCAATTATTTAAACATTAGTTAATAACCTGATGTTGAAGGACGACAAAGGCGGAAACAAGCTGCAAGGGCAGCAGAGCAGCTGGACAGTCTTATAGGGCGCACACATGAGAGTTCATCTGTAGTACATAAAAAAAATAAATAAATAAATAAAAGCGACTGCAGCATTTTTGATTGAATGACTAAATAACTACCTTTGCGAGACGATCGTGAAGTTTACTGTGAACTTTAAATGCCGTCACTCAGCTTATGCTAACGTTAGCGGAGCGGCTAACAGAGCAGCTGACCAACACACACTCCAACATGAACCAACGTAAACTCTGAGGTGAAATAACTGTCTCACCTCTACAACCCTGCAGCCGCTCAGCGTGTTGGACCGTAATATCTGTCCCGGAGCTAACAGTGCAGCAGAGAGTCTGCTCTCCACTGCTGGAAACATGTATGTTGAATGTTGACATTCAGATTTTTAAAGTATGGAAAAATGAAGTTCATATCTATCTGACTTCTTGTATCAATTGATGAAAAATAAGCTGCGCAGTAAGAAAGAAAAATGAGGATGTGATGCATTGAGATGCATCAATAATCGTTTTAGAATCAATTTGTAGATTTAATCGAATCGTGAGGTGATGAGAGATTCCCACCCCTAATATAGGCTTGTAGGGAAGAAGGAGGTGCTATGTACTGTAGATATTACTCTGACTCTGGCCAGTGTTGTTAGTCCCTGTAGATGACATTTTGATGAAAAATCTTTTACATCATCGCGGCTCGACCGACAATTGCGGCGTCCTCTCTCAGTGGAAATACAGTGAATATTATTGGATCAAATGGTGTGATTGTACAGTGTGTGGAAAGAAAGTGTGTGTTTGTGCGACGGTATGAGCGTCAGCTTCTGCTGGACATTAACAACAGAGTCTGCGGCTTTGATAAACGCTTGCGGAGTGTACTGGGCGAGCTCGGCCTGCTTCGCCACAGGGGCCAAGGCAGGCGCACCCCGGGAACACAGCCGAGGGCGAGGCACCATAAGCGGTGTGATAGGACGCGGAAACGGGGCAAGCACAGCGGGGTCCGGGCTTAGCTAGCCGCTAATCCACACAAGTCAGCCATACCCACACTCTTGTTGTCGAACGTCAGATCGCTCGACAATAAGATGGACTTCATCAAACTGTGGAGAGCCTCCAAACGAGATGTGAGAGACTGCTGCGCTACTGTTTTCACCGAGACCTGGCTGAAGCAGCAGGAGCACCCAGACGCTTTCTTCATAGCAGCTGGCGATTTCAGTCAGGCAAGTCTCACATCTGTTCTGCCTATATTCTACCAACATGTAAATGTCACTACCAGAGCAAACAACATTCTGGATTTGGTCTATACAAACATTAAAAATTCTTACAAAGCACAGCCTCTCCCTCACATTGGTAATTCAGACCACATAACTGTTAGACTCACACCAGCATACAGACCCAGAGTGAAGCGGGACAGGCCAGTGGTCAGTAAGGTCAGAATGTGGCCACAGGAAGCAACAGCAGCACTACAGGACTGTTTTGATACCACACACTGGGACATCTTCAGAGAGGCAGCAACAAGTGTATTGAGGATGTAGCAGAGGTCAGAACCATCAAGTGGCGTGCTAATCAGAAACCATGGCTGACAAGGGAAGTGCGCTCACTGCTCAGAGCACGAGACGAGGCATTCAGAGCTGGAGACTCTGCAGCTTATGCACTCGCAAGAAGCAATCTGGCCCGGAGAATTAAAGGGGCAAAAAGGCAGTATGCACAAAGGCTGAACAGCAATTTCACTGATGATAAGGACTCACGTCGTTTGTGGCAGGGATTTCATTCCATCACTGACTATAAACCCCCCCCTCTGTGGATGTGCCACTCTGACCCCTTGTTTCCAGATGAACTGAACACCTTCTATGCACGTTTTGAGGCTAAAAATATATCGCAGGCACAGACACTCCTGCCAACACCCAACGACCGGACACTACAGCTTACCACAGCTGGAGTACGAAATGCCCTGGCTAGCATCAACCAACGCAAGGCCGCTGGACCAGACAACATCCCTTGATGCATTCTGAAAAACTGCGCTGAGCAGCTGAAGGATTTTTTTTTACAGATATCTTCAACATGTCGCTTTGTCAGGCTGTGGTGCCCACCTGCCTCAAAAGTGCCACCATCATTCCTGTCCCGAAAAAAAACAAATCCCGCCGGCCTCTCTGATTTCCGGCCTGTAGCCCTCACGCCTATAGTGATGAAATGTTTTGAACGCCTAGTCATGCAGCACATCAACAACTGTCTCCCTCCTGACCTGCACCCGCTACAGTTCACTTAGAGAACAAACAGATCAATAGAAGATGCCATTTCCACTATGCTCAACCTAACACTCTCACCTTGAGCAGAAGAACACCTACGCCAGGCTCCTGTTCATAGACCTGTAGCTGTTAAAAGTGGACAAAAGCCTCTGCAACTGGGTCCACAACTTTTTGACTCAGCGGAAGCAGACAGTCAGGTTGGGCAGCTGCACATCAAGGACCATCACAGTGAGCACAGGCTCTCCGCAGGGCTGTGTCCTGAGCCCTCTGCTCTTCAGCCTGCTCACCCATGACTGTACTGCCAGATTCTGCAGCAACTACATCCTTAAGTTTGCAGACGACACAACTCATCCTTGACAGCTAGTCACCTGTCAAGTCAAGAGACTGACCGCACTACCTGCACTTCGTGAGAACGGACTATTTTAACTAGTGAGATTTTGCACAGACATACTTTGATTGATTTTCTTTTTATTGATTTCATTATTATTTGTTATTATTCTATTAGGATGTTTATTATTCTATTTGGTGTTTTTATTTGCACTGGGGTCACTGGTTGAGAATCAGAATTTCATTCTCTTGTGTATGCAAAGGCACAGTGAAAATGACAATAAACTTGAACTTGAACTTTTCCCCCTGAATAGTTTATAAACCACAATAACTTGAAACCAGCAGCTTCCCAAATTCCGCTGCAAAAGGTAATTGTAATAATAATGTATGAAGATGGCAAGATGGCACCTTTGACATAATAACATTGAACTCAAGTAATGTAATTTGTTGTGCAATGCTAGCATGACCTGATCAAAATTATCCAAACACATTATACAACAACTGGCTAAAGGTACATATTACTGTTTTAGAGTAATTTACCTGATTAGCCAACTACTTTATTAGTAGCTAGTATATCTCCTTCTTAAGTATCCACCCAGTCAGTGTACTTGTGTTATGTGGACTTGGAAACGGCTTATGTCTTCTGGGATATCTTTTGGGGGTTTTGTAAATATGATTTCTCCATCCCCGGGGTTAGGATTGAATGACTGCCTCAAATGAAGGATTGAAGTACCTTGATCACCTTGTTCACAAGTGAGGGTCAGATGGAGCATGAGATTAATGGGCAGATTGGCGACATGTCAGCAGCAATGCAGGTGTTATACCGGAGTGTCATAATGAAGAGCTGAGACTGAAGGCTGGTCTTTCTATGTCCCAGCCCTCACTTATGGTCATGAACTTTGGGTAATGACTGCAATAATGATGAACTCAGAGTGGAGCCATTGCTCCTTGGCATTAAAATGAGCCAATTGAAGTGAGTCTCATGCGGATGCCTCCTGGAAGCCTCCCACTCAGAGGTATTTCAGGTACGTCCACCTGGAAGGAGTCCATTAAGCAGACCCAAAGTACGCTAGTCTTGGAGGTTGGAGAGCTATGGACTGCATTTATATAACCCTTTTATCCATTCATCCCTTCACATACATACAAGTTTCTGGCCCAGGAGCAATATTGGGTTGAGTGTCTTGCTCAAGGATAATTAAACATGTGGAACTGCCAACCCTGTAACTATAGGACGACCTGCTCTACCTCCTGACCCACAGTTGCTGACCTGAGCTGAGCTTACAGGAAACAGCATTTGATGTGGTTATTGTGTCTGTGTAACACCTTCAGTCTAGCAATGAGGCTGATGGGTATACTGTAAACGCCTAGAAATAAAGTGAGAATGCTACAACTGCCTGTGTACACCCTTGAATAGTGTTATATCAAATTGTGACCCAACACAAAAAAAAACATTCTGTGGCCATTTAGTATTTTTCTTCCAGTTCGTGCCTTGGACACAAAATAACCTGTTAGTCCAGACCAGCGGCAGCCATCCTTAGGGTAGTGGGTGTCTGTCTGTGGCTCCAGATGACACTGACCGCAAGGACGGAAACAGACCTGTTAACTAGTTAGCCCCCAGAGAGCAAGATGGCCACAGAGTGAGGCGATCTATGTCAAAGCAAAGCAGTGTTGGAACAGAGTTGAAATAGTGTTGAGATTACGCAGAGTCAGAAGCATGAGGGTGTATGTGACATCATATGAGAGCAACATCTGTCTCCTATTGGTGTGTGTGCTTCAGGGCTCTACACAGAAGGGCCTGGTTGTACATACATTGTTTTCTTGTGTGAATAAAAGGCTCTATTGGTAGCAGAGAAACAGAACCAAGAGCTGGCATTCCTGTCTCTTTTAGCCCAAGTATTTAGATTCTACCACAGTCTCACTTGCTCTGGCAGCAGCTGCTATTGTAGTATTTTAGAAAAAGTGATGTGCAGCAGTGATACTGTGGAATTTGTGTCCTTTAAATGCAGATTTTTGTATATACTCCCATATGTCTCTATACATTTCTATATATACTATTTCATCTTTGTGTTCTTGCTAATTGCCCACTGAATGTTGACACACACTGGGTAGCATGCAGTGGGTATAAAATAGCGTTAGTTGCTTTTGAATTTATTAAATGTTATAAATTGAGATAACACATTGCCTTATTCAATAGCTTTTACCTTCCATTTTAAGACTTGAACTTCAGGCTATATGGTCATATGGAATTGATTTCACAGTCTCATGGTCTACTATATGTGGAAAATGTATACTAAGCCTAATTTTATGCAATGGCACCTACAGAAGGCTAAGCCCCAATATTGGTGAATGTCTCACTGACTTTCAGAAGGAAGAAAGTTCATACAAAAATGTACCAATATCATTTCTGGACAGAAAGTCAAAGTTGTCAGCTTTTGATAACACTATTTGTGACAGGCCCTTTACATGCTTCAGTTGAGCTAGAACTGTATTGTCCTATTTAGGGCTGCAAATTGGTTGTCATTATATCTATATTATACTGTCAATTAACTGCCAAATAACTATTCCTGTCTTTTTGTTTGTCGTGAAAAGAACACACCTACGACTATGTTAACGAGTCCCTAGGCACAAAGACAGATTGTTAATGAACTTGTGTTGTACATGCAGTAGGTATAATTAGGAAAGGGCATAGTTCACTTCTTCCACAGCAGGAACATCAGCTTATTAGGGCGCTGATATATATTCATTTGCTGTAGTTGAGACAGACAGGGCTCTGAGGAGACTTTAATTTCGTTTGAAAGTTTTCCTGTTTAAATCCTGAACACATCTTTTCTTCCTATAAAGTTCTCACTCATCTAACACGTTATAAAGATAGTGAGCGCTTAAGCAGTACAGTTCTTGTTTTTGATTTTTATGTCCTTTGTTTTAATGTTGTGATATCCTTAAGCCTCTTGTCAGAAACAAGATTTAGAGGGAGGGCACACATTGTCTATTGTGCATTAACGGCAAAATAAGCATAGAGTGATGCATCTTTCAGCAACTGGCAAACAAAAAATGGAATGTCTGTGTGTGTGTGTGTGTTCACGCACGTGCCATGCTTTCATACACTGTGGCTTCGGAGGTTTATCCAGTGTAATAGCATTTTAAATAAACAACCCTTGCCTGAAACAGGGCCTTCTTTGTGGCCTGGCAGATCCAAGCCATGGCCAGCAGCTGTCATACATGGAAGCAAAAGTTACAATAGGAAATTGAGAATTATGTTGTTAGAAACAAGACTTGATAACAGGATGAAGTGAAGGAATATGCATGCAAAAAGGCAATACACTATAGAGCTACCTTTTTGAAAAAGTAATTTAGCGTTTCATTGCAGCTGTAGTTAAATGTCATGTTCTAGTGCTGCTGCATCTTGGCATGGTTGGGAATTCATCAATGAATTGAGATGTTATTGCACAGCCAGGACTGAATCAAGAAACTTGGCACCAGCAGACCAAAAACATCCTTTATGACTCGTTGGAGTGGCACGCGGCACAAATGGTTTAGTGTCTACACCCTTTCCCTGCCAGTAAAATAAGAATTTCTTCCTCTGAAATTGTTGCCTGATGCTTAGATGATGATGTGACAGTCTCCAGGGACACTATACATACGGCGCTCTCACGTCTCGCTTCTCCTTGTCCTTGCCCCTTCACACTCTGGCCCTCCAAACTGACAAGCCTTACTTCCATCCCTCAAATTATTCATGCGTTTTAATTTTCTGATGTCAGCCAAACGCAGGCTGTTTTGTCAAGTGGTGATAGTTCCTACTTGAGGAAACACATTTTCTCACCACTGTTAAGACAGTTGCGCTCACGAAGACAAAACACCATAGATGACCTCAACAACTCACCTGTGGGACTCATTTGTGTAACCCAGCTTCTCATGAACAAACAAAAGCTCAGATATATTTAAAAAAAAATATGAACATAGAACATGACTGGAATGTTTTAATATACAGTATAGAAGCAATAAAAGGTTGTTCCCTCCTTGGACAAGACAGCCTGTTTGACTTGGCACTGAGCTGTGTTCCATGGATGAGACTAGTTTCCCATTCCTGTAAAACTTCCATTTATCAGATGCTGAAACGGAGCCTGCAAAGAGTTTCCGCTTTCTTTGTCTCGGCCTTAAAGTCTGTGTTTCTGGCCTGTTTTATTATTTTTTGGTTTAGTTTTATTCTTTCTCAATTTACAAGGCTACTGGATAGGACCTATCATCACTGTTAAAGTAGATGTAAAACACAGGCCACACACATATTTAAGATGAAACAGCCAATTTGACTTCTGTTTTATTATAAATCTCCTGATATATAACAAGTGTAATGAACCATGTTGTTTTGAGGGTTTCTGTTCATATATTTCTACAAGTATTAATTCACATGTGTGTCATTTTGGTGGTATGGTAGAATGAAGGAGACTGCTGGATTGCCTTTGCAAGGATAAAAAATAATTTATTTGTGCTCTGTCCACTTTAATATGCCTATGCATTAGATAAAGTTTTAATAAATTACTTTATATAATTATCAACAACCCGTAACCCCAAGTTTATAGTAACTGAAATCAGTATCACATTTTAATTCCTAACCTTAACAAATCAAGAATGTGGGAATATGTCAGCACTTATCTGTTTTTATGTTGAGCCAGAAATCTTGAGATGCAATGTCTCAACACAATGACTGCTTTAACAAATCAAACAGACTTCCATCTGGATGACCTTCAAGTCAGGAACTCCTACTGAAGGACTGTCGCCTCACTGCCAAACACACATGCACACTCGCTCTCTCACACACACACAAACACTCTTCTCTCACACTTCTGTGAAGGCCTAGGCATAGTCCCTGAAGCCTGGGCTTACATCTTTAAAACTCATGAACAATAGGAGCCTGATTAAATCCAGAATGGATTCAGGAAGTAGTGAAACCATTTGAAAAGGCGACGAGTGCTTTCACACAACCCTCATCACTACCACTCATGTCTGTGCATTGGCAGCTTCTGACTTTGAAATTGCTGACTGCTCTGATGTCATGTCCCGCAGACGCTGTCCCTTTTCCATTTTGCTAAATTTCTTTTATTACACAAAGCATATTGGGAGGTCTGTGTTGTAAAATGGGAAAAATAATGGCTTGTGAAATCTTAATAATGGCAAATAGTAGAATAATACGGAGCTGAATTTTTTATTGACATTCTCTCTCCTCTTTCCTCTCTCTTTTTCTTTTTGTCTCTTAGAAATCATTGACGACCTTGCGCATCTTGTGGACAAGACAGACAGCAGGATTCGTAATGAGACACGAAGGGTGAAGCTGGTGGAGACAAAGTCAGCATCTTGTGGTGAGCATTCCTCACTTTTCTTTACTTGCAGGATGCTATGGAGCAACTTAATCTCACATGAAGGACCTCAGCTGATCTGATAACTGATCTGTGTCCTTAATAAACAAACTATAATTAAGCTATTTATTAATATGAATGATTTCCAAGCATCAGGTTTCTCCTGTCTTCCCTTGCTGCTCTTCACACAGTCTAACAGAATGTAGATTATATAAAGGAATTAACTCTGGCTGGTGTGAGACATCAATTAAAGTTAGACACTTTTCATAGACAATACATAATTTGATACACAGCATCCATCATGTAAGGTACAGCTAATCTTGTAGTAATTCCATAGCCATATAAAGTTATCATCTTCACTGTTCAGAAATTGAGCAATGTCGCTGCTATTGCTGCCTTGTCCTTCATCTCCAGAAGAATGGTGCTTAATGGAGCAGAAAAATTGTTGCTGATGGGGACAAGCCCTTTGGCGCAGCACATGTGGGTGGTGAATGGTGGGTTGTACTGGCTCTGTCTGTCACGCCTGCTGACATAGTGTCCCGAGCTTTAAAAAGGGGTCTCTCATACTAGCCCTTTGATGAAATCCTTAAATGTCTACTGAGGGTTGCAATTCAGGCCCCCTAGTCATCAGCTTCTGTTGTCTCAGCTCCAGATTTTGGTGAGTTGAGTTGTTCAATAAGAATCTTTGCGAATGCACGGCCCTCCCTCGCCATTACCACAGATCTGCTCCAGTTTGTTTAACTTTTGTCTGTTTTGTGTGTCTTTTACAAAAAAGACGCTTTCTTTTCTCAGTAATGCTTATCTGAGGAGAACTGCTGCCATGAGAGGTGTGTTAGCTGGCTAAAGCCAACCTATGGAATGTGGGAGCTCGAGCCAGGCTCAGTTTGCCCACTCAAACGCCAGACAGTATTGCTAAGGCAAAGGCTGCATTGTTGTGCTAGGAGACCTGGCTAACAGGCAGTCATGGACAGAAGCAGATCAGGCAATATGCAGGTCAGCACCCAGAATGCTTTATTCTGTTGGTTGTGTCCCCATGGTGCCTGAGCCTGAGTTTGTTTGAAGATCCCAGAGCTGCTCCTTCATCTCTTCAGTTCCAGGGTCTGAAGAAAATTCATGAGGCATGTGTGTGTATGTGTTTGCCTGTGTGCATGCATGTGAGTGATACTTGTCCATCTGCATGTTTGTATGCATCTCATTATTTTCTGGGGTGCATGCATGCAAATTCATGTAAAGTATTTTCTTGTGCATGCATGATTGCATATTGTCATATAGAAGTGTGTGTGTGTGTGTGTGTGTGTGTGTGTGTGTGTGTGTGTGTGTGTGTGTGTGTGTGTGTGTGTGTGTGTGTGTGTGTGTGTGTGTGTGTGTGTGTGTGTGTGTGTGTGTGTGTGTGTGTGTGTGTGTGTGTGTGTCTCAGACCTTCTCTGTGAATGGAAAATTCCCCTGTGGTCTTCCCCCCTCTCACCTCAGTGCTCTCTTTCTTTTTTCCATTCCTCTCTGTCATCCACTTGCTCGTCTTTGCAGTTGTTTGACACTCGTCTTTGTGTCAAGCAGAGAAAGAGTTGAAAATACTACATGCCAGAAATTGTTTGGAGGGCTTTCCCTCTTTCTCCATGGCAGCATGTTTATAATTCCTTAGCTTTAAGGCTTTATTTACTTTTGAAACCACCTCACATCCAAAGCTGGCATTTGGTGTTATGTCTCAGCCGAGTCCTTGTAAAGTTAAAAAACGTCTGGCTTTGACAGCCGAGAGCATACTTCACATAACTTTTAGTGGCTGCCTCATTGTACAGGAGGCATCTTAGTTTTTACATCCCAAAGTTGTACTAAGGGCTCAAGACGATCACAGAAATCAGAGAAATGTTTTGTATTTTAGGGGTTATCAACTGTAGTTACTGACATTGCATTGTCAAGTGTAGGTAGAACAGTGTGTCAAATAAGCAGCTATCAGCTGGAGAATAATAAGCTAAGCTATATATGGTATATATATGGTACATGAATGGTCCTAGTTAGTATCATGGAACATCTATTGTCCTGAATTATACAAAGTTCAAGTATGGCACAGGCTTGTGGAGACATCTTTCTCATGGATATACACAATATTTTGATTCACTTTTATTTTATTAAAGCATTTCACAGGTCAAAACATCACAATATAAATAATAACACTGAAACATAGAAGTAAAAACAAATAGATATATAATTTTGCTGTTTAAAATTGTGAATCTCAACTTCTTTGACATTTCAAGGACAGCTTCTCCTAAACATAATAGGATGTTCAACAGTCACATTCATAAACTGAACCTCAATACATTTCAAGAAATGTGTGCATGACACCTAGTATAAGTGTGTTTTTTTTGTTTGGTTTTTTAGTTAGTTTGAATGGCAACATCACCATCAACTGTTGGTCCAGTGCTGTAACTGAAACCAGCTAAGCCTGAGTCATTACCACTTGTTTTAGCTGATGTTGGTGGGAATTGAGGAGTGAAGGCTTTGAATTTGAATGGATTAGTGTGGCAGATTAGTCTATGGGACCAAAGGATCTCTTGGAGGGTGATGTGAGTTCCCCAGAGCTTAGGCATCACCAACATGCAACATCAGTGCTTGAGCACTTCCCTTCTCAACAGAGCTAATCCTTGGTTTGTAGAGGGCCACTTCTGCAACCCCATCAATCCCGCAGGTGGCTTGCATCTCAAGTAGGTTTTTACTGTTTGGACTAGAGGGGATGTCTAAAGAGACAGTGGGTGAGAGGAGGCATTTGACAATTTTGGAGTGAGAACATGTAGTGCAAGTTAGGAACTGAGACCCTAATTGTGAGTTGGAAGTTGTCAAGAAAACACACATTTTGCTCAATATGGAGTGTCCAACTTTAAAAACTTTTGTGTCATCTTTAATCAGTGATATATTTCATTCTGGCTCTTGTTCCTCTTATTGCCCTGACATGGTATGCTGTTGGAAACCAGAAATGGCATGGTTGATGAAAAGATTGCTTAAAGAAATACATCCTGCTAATGATTCCCACATCTGAAATTCCTCTTAGTGAGTGGCAAGTTAAATTAAACTTGCCTCAAGAAATCTATAAATATTTGAAACCCTACTCACGTCTCATTTTTGCCAGGGTTTGAGGTAGAACAATTTATTCCTAGTTATTGTGCTCAAACCACAAAATTTCACCATGGCATGGTTTTTATTTACTAGCTGAATATCTTTTAATCTCAGTGTTCATTTTGTTAACAGTCACTTACCTCAGCAAGGTGATTTATAGGCAGGCGGTAAATTGCATGGCATTATGAGAACACTATAAAAATATCAAATTAGAATTTTTAGCCATGTTAGTGTCATACCAATGTCAGTCAGTCCATCACTTTGGTCTAGAATGCAATATTTCAACAACTATTAGATCAATTGCCTTGAAATGTGACAGAGACATTCATGATGCACGGGTAATGAATCCTAATGACTTTGGTGGTCCTCTGACTTTTCCTCACGTAGCCATGAGGTTCACATTTGTGGTTTTGAGTGAAATGTCTCAAAATCTATTGGATGGATTGCCATGAACTCTGGTAAGGACATCCAATTCCCCCTCTGGATGAAATGTAATCACATTGGTGATTCCCTGGATATTCATCAAGCACCATTATCAGGTCAACATTTCAATTTGTCTAATACTTTGGTTTTTGACCAAATACTTCAAAAATAATCACATTCCAATCAGCCTCAGCATTAGTAAAAAAAGAAAAAGCCAAGCTTTAAATCTTTCTCCAAGGTATTTTATATTATGATTTAATGTTTTATGCTTTGCTTTGGGTATTTTATTTTTTCTTTTCTTTTTACTTGTGTACTTTAGTGTACTTTATACTAAAGGGATCTTTGTGTCAGGCCATTTTCCACTGTGGGGACAGTAAAGTTGTATTCTGTTCTGGTCTGTTCTGCTCTATTAGCATGCTGACAATAGCTTAAATTGCTGCTGTGCCTAAGTATGGCTGTAGACTCTTATTGTTGAGTTCTAATTCTCAAAACTATTAGCAATAATTACATTGATGTTTAGATGTGTTTCAATACTTCAATGCAAAAAACGTTAACAACATATATAGACAACTGTTCAGTTGCGCTGGGAGTAAAATGATGAGCATCACACTAACCCTGTTAACATAAAATGTGTCTCTTTTCTTTGGAGGTCATGCCGTCCTTTTGTGGTCCAAAAAGATCTTTGAACCATAAGCAAGGGGCACAGAGAGAGTAGTGAGGGAGGTTCGGGGGTTGTCTCTGTCTGTCCAGGGCTCTCACCAATTATTCCTTTTCTCTGTGATTTGTCTTATTGATGTGTCTGAAAATTGCAAAGAGGGGATGAACCCAGACTCAGGCCTCCAAAGATCTTGGGTGGTCAGTCTATCAGCAGACACTAACTATCTCCCTTAGCATCAGTGTCACAGCAGAGTTCTAATCTATTTGGCAAGCAAACGCAATTTTGTCATTAGTCTTTGGAGGCCCCCTGAGGGTCAGGAGTAGCTTGTTTAGTGACAGACGGGGATGGTCGAAAGAGAACACGAGGGTGAGGGTCAGTGTGGGTGCCTCACGTGGCTCTGTGACTAGCTGTTATGTGACATTAGAGGGTGTGAGAGCCCCTCTCCACAGTAACATATGCAGATGTTAAACAGCTCAGCCTTCATTGCTATTGTTGCTGTCAAATGGAGTTGCCGACAGATGTTGGACCACATTGAATTCTGATGGCTGAATCTGCTTCGATATCGTTTACATCCAAACAAAGATAATTGCTGGGAATTTGTGTGTGTGTATTTGCTTTATGCATGAGGCTTTTAAAGAACCATCACAAGAAGTATTTGAATGTGTGTTACCACTTTGACATTTATATCATGCACACATGTGTAAGTTATCAGGAGGAGAGAACCTGTCTGGACCAGTGATAACATGTATGTCCTATGGACCTATATATGAACACCTTCCTTCCTGTCTCAGAGTAGAAACACTGCACTCGAAGAATTAAATATATGATTAGGAAGAAAGAATCTGTCATAAATACTAAAAACGAAACAAAGGAGATAGATGAGGTGATTGGCACAATGAGCAAAGACTGTATTCTGGTCTATTTACTGCATATACCCTGACAAAGAAATCAGCATCAGCTTTAAATTTCATCAGACCGCCACACCACCACTACCACCGCAAGCAATTAGTTCAGCATGGCTTATATCTCGCGCTGTCTCCCTCCCTGTGGGAAAGACGACCAATTAGGCCGCTGAGGGGAACGCAGGAGGAGAGAGCCAAAGAATGAGAGAAATGTAAACCTAAAGTGAAAGGCTGCGGAAAATACCATCCACATGCTAAATAACAATGGACAACTTGAGTCAGTGAGGGGACTGCCGACAGCGCTCAGAACCAGCAAGAGATGCAGTTGTTTGAAATCTTCACCCCTGTGCGATTGCAAGAGGAAAAGGAAGGGGGGGGGGGGACTAAAGGGTGAGTGCGCGCTTGGAGAACGTTTTCCACATCTAATGTGTGTGTGGCATGGTTTATGGTATAAGTCATAGTATACATATCTGCTATACTGAGGGAAAGGCCACCACATCTAAAAGGCATTCAAGTGTTTATGATGCACATGATATATTAGCCACCCAGCATCTCTTCTCTCCTATATCCCGTAAAAGACTTACAGAGCTTGAACCAGCAGAGGTGAGCTGTGGCCTATTTGACTTATTTGTCAGGTTTTGTTTATGTAAAGCTGCAGTGATTGGTTTTTGGTTACTTGGGGGCAACACAACAACTTCTAATCACAACATTGACATTGTATTACCTTATAAAGATGAAGACCCAGCAGAGATACATTAGTATTTATTTGGAGTTTTGTTCCTGGCAATGTGTTGCAGTTAGGGTGACCACCTGCTAATAAGCCCAAGGAGGGACAAGGGGTAGGTTTCTGAGGGACAATGTGGGACACTGCCTGTCGCGGCGGTGGCCCCACCCCACAAGCACACTCACTGATAGTGGTGTACCCATTTCTAGCACATACAACCTTACACGGTATATTAATAATGCCCTATTCCCCTAAACATGTGTAATTGCTGATGTATGCTCATGAATAGGCCAACCAATGTGTATTTTCTTCTAAATAAAGATTCCTAATATTCAATCAATTGACAGATGCACTTCCACTTGTGATTTACTTTATGTAATTTTATTTATTTTCTATTGCAACTTATTCACTTTAAATATATTCTAATATGAAATTATAGGTTTAACAGGAATTATATCACCATATCATGTCTAAATATACTATATATATATAAAAAAGAAGAACAAGTATACAATATAATATATACACTACCGTTCAAAAGTTTGGGGTCACATTGAAATGTCCTTATTTTTGAAGGAAAAACACTGTACTTTCCAATGAAGATAACTTTAAACTAGTCTTAACTTTAAAGAAATACACTCTATACATTGCTAATGTGGTAAATGACTATTCTAGCTGCAAATGTCTGGTTTTTGGTGCAATATCTACATAGGTGTATAGAGGCCCATTTCCAGCAACTATCACTCCAGTGTTCTAATGGTACAATGTGTTTGCTCATTGGCTCAGAAGGCTAATTGATGATTAGAAAACCCTTGTGCAATCATGTTCACACATCTGAAAACAGTTTAGCTCTTTACAGAAGCTACAAAACTGACCTTCCTTTGAGCAGATTGAGTTTCTGGAGCATCACATTTTTGGGGTCAATTAAACGCTCAAAATGGCCAGAAAAAGAGAACTTTCATCTGAAACTCGACAGTCTATTCTTGTTCTTAGAGATGAAGGCTATTCCATGCGAGAAATTGCTAAGAAATTGAAGATTTCCTACAACGGTGTGTACTACTCCCTTCAGAGGACAGCACAAACAGGCTCTAACCAGAGTAGAAAAAGAAGTGGGAGGCCGCGTTGCACAACTGAGCAAGAAGATAAGTACATTAGAGTCTCTAGTTTGAGAAACAGACGCCTCACAGGTCCCCAACTGGCATCTTCATTAAATAGTACCCGCAAAACACCAGTGTCAACATCTACAGTGAAGAGGCGGCTGCGGGATTCTGGGCTTCAGGGCAGAGTGGCAAAGAAAAAGCCATATCTGAGACTGGCCAATAAAAGAAAAAGATTAAGATGGGCAAAAGAACACAGACATTGGACAGAGGAAGACTGGAAAAAAGTGTTGTGGACGGATGAATCCAAGTTTGAGGTGTTTGGATCACAAAGAAGAACGTTTGTGAGACGCAGAACAAATGAAAAGATGCTGGAAGAATGCCTGACGCCATCTGTTAAGCATGGTGGAGGTAATGTGATGGTCTGGGGTTGCTTTGGTGCTGGTAAGGTGGGAGATTTGTACAGGGTAAAAGGGATTCTGAATAAGGAATTTTGCAACGCCATGCCATACCCAGTGGACAGCGCTTGATTGGAGCCAATTTCATCCTACAACAGGACAATGACCCTAAACACACCTCCAAATTGTGCAAGAACTATTTAGAGCAGAAGCAGGCAGCTGGTATTCTATCGGTAATGGAGTGGCCAGCGCAGTCACCAGATCTGAACCCCATTGAGCTGTTGTGGGAGCAGCTTGACCGTATGGTACGCAAGAAGTGCCCATCCAACTAATCCAACTTGTGGGAGCTGCTTCTGGAAGCGTGGGGTGCAATTTCTCCAGATTACCTCAACAAATTAACAGCTAGAATGCCAAAGGTCTGCAATGCTGTAATTGCTGCAAATGGAGGATTCTTTGACGAAAGCAAAGTTTGATGTAAAAAAAATCTTATTTCAAATACAAATCATTATTTCTAGCCTTGTCAATGTCTTGACTCTATTTTCTATTCATTTCACAACGTATGGTGGTGAATAAGTGTGACTTTTCATGGAAAACACAAAATTGTTTGGGTGACCCCAAACTTTTGAACGGTAGTGTATAAGTATACAAAAATATTGTTGTCCACTGTACATATCATATTTATTCATTTTTTTGTGTACAGGTAGGGTACCATATCATATTATAGGATTAACAGGAATTGTAGTTGTTTAACACCACAAGAACAGTTAAAAAAAGAAGTCTTAAGTCACAACTCCAGAGGTTCACAGAACGAGAAGGGGGAGGATGGGGGGAAAAAAACTGTTCAGTGTTCTAGGGACACAACAGTGGTGTGACAACAGTAGCGTGCTAAACTGTCAATGTTCGTTTGGCTGCCTGGGGCTCGAGGATATAGAGCGACTAACTTTTTTTTTTTAGAAAGCATTGATTAATGATTATGCGTGACACGGTCTCAATTTGCGGGACGCATGAATTGGGCTTCAAACGCTGTGCGTGCACGCGCTACGCGGGACGGGTGGTCACCCTAGTTGCAGTCCATCCTGCAGACAAGGAGCAACATTTGTTATTATTTGAAGTTGTGTGTCTGGCCAGTCCAGTATTCACTCTCCTTTAGTCTCTGGTTTTGTTTCCATTTTAGACGCCCAAAAGTAACTCAGGGAATAAAATATTGAAGTTATAATTTAAATTTAGCCAAAAATGAATGAATACATTTATGTGCAATTTTTTTTTTTTTTTTAATTTTCATGTTAAATTATAAAATATTTGTCTCTCTAGTGGCTAAATGCACAACCATGTTCACCAGCTATATATGGTAAACTAAGAGTTTTATGAACGCAGTGAGAGAAAACACCAATGCTGTAGGCCATAACACCAAAACAATGAGATGAAAGATGGTAAAAAAAAAAAAAGAAAATACAAGTTCCTCTGTATCTCCTAACAGCAGATTTGGTATATGATTATCTGTTCATCGCTATACAGTAGGTGACACCTTTCACATTACAATTTGTTATCCATTGCTAATACAGTATAAAAATATTGATAATGTAGCTTTAATCAGCCCTTATAGATGAAACTCAGATTACATTTGCTGATTTTTATTTTAGCATAGATTTATGTTAAAAAAAACAACAACAAAAACATCCATGTCATTGTTTAGATTTATATTTGGTGAAACCTTAATTTTAGTTAGTTTTAGTTTTAGGTTAAATAAAATGTTATAGAACTCCAAAGCTATTTTCATTTTTGAAAGGTTTAAACATTTTACCACAGGATTTTCACCACAAAGGTTTTTTTTTTTTTTTTTTTTTTTTGGAGGGTGATGGGGGAGTGACTGTAATAAAAAAAACTGTAATATTTTCAGGTCCTGGGGGTAAAGCTCTTTGATGAAGTGCGAGTGAGCTTTTGCACATTTTTTCTCTGCTTCCATAGTATCAGTGAAAAACAATGATTATCCTCTCAAAGCAGAATCAGAAACATATGCCTATCGCAGTGTGCAATCTGTGGCAATAAAGCTTTTGTGGCTGTTTGAACGCATGTAAATTGCATTAAGTCATCAAAAGAAGAATGGTAATATACTGTGAGGGCATATACACTTGGGACTTGCGTTAGATCAAGAACTTCAAAAATTAGTAGTGAGGTATGCAGGCTTCTTACCTCTTCCAAGTCTTTTCCCTTGTGTCTGCTGCATTCCCCTCCTTCTCTCTGAGTCTGTCTCAAATCAGGTATGAGCTCCTCAGCTGCATGACATTTTCAATTTTCAACTTTAAAGTCAAGGATAAGGGGTTTTTTTTTTATCACAAAGGGTTTTAGCAAAGTAAAATTAGGACAAACACCTTGATTAAATACTCAGATTATAATTCTAACTACTGAGTATCAGTGGTCTTATTCTGAAACTGGTGGCACTCACTCACGTTCTCTCCTGTATAGATCCTTGCTTGTGTTGTATTAACTCTCGTGTACATCACTTTGGACAAAAGCATCTGCTAAATGAATTGTATCAACTGCTCAAGGCAAGAGTCGCTTTTAAAATTGAATGAATTGAATGTATTTACTACAGAACTCCAAAGTCCCGAGAGTTTTGTTTGTTTTTTTCCCTCTGCACACAAGTTCATATTTTGAAATAGATTTTTTAAAATGCCTTTGAGGAATTTTGGGGCTCTTTGTTTTCTCCCTTCATTTACCTCCGTTTCTTAAGTGGTATTCCAAACTGAGACATAGTCACTCAGTCATAGGCAAGAAATCTTTTCATCATATTAGAAGTGATGGTTCCAGTCCAGACCAAGACTTGGACCACTTCGAGGTACAATGAATTCAATATTTTTCTCCCCCACTAAAATCTGCACAATGCTATATCAGTTTCTCAAATGTTTGAAATGTACAGAATACCTTACCTAATACTGAAACACACATTTCACAAAATATATAACTTTCTGTTAGTCTGTTGTATAGAGATGAATAAGCTACATCAGGCTTTGAAAACAGACAATACTTTCTAGATTTCAAACTGTGTTTTGGGTATTTTTATGCAATTTTAGCTTTGACCCTTAAGATGTCTCTCTCTTATGTGGGGCCTTACTATTTCTTACTTATTTGCTTTTCCCTTTCCTCTTTCAGGGATGCTGGTGGTGATTGTGCTGCTTCTTATAGCAATCATAGTGGTTGCCGTGTGGCCTGTGTAGCTGAAGAAAACCGCAGTTGTCATGGACCTGTTTTGGATGTCTACAGCTGTACATACACACACACACACACTGGAACACCTTCTCTCCTATGGTTTTATTTTGTGTAATCTTGCTCATCACACACAAAGGTCACTGGTGACTTTCCAATGTGATGTGAAATTAAGACTTTGGTGCGTGAGACAGCACATCAAAATCTTGTCAGTTGGGTGAAACACATTGATGATCCCAAAAGAAAGCTGTTTCTTTTTTTCTTTTTCTTTTTTAATATGTGATGTTTAAAGGTGCAAACTGTCCCGTTCAATAGCTCTTGAAGTGTCTGGCGCATTAAATCAACTATATATCAAACTGTTAAATTGTGTGTAAGCATCTTGAAAAATATTTTTAGCCTTTAATTTGACTAATGTTGACCTAACAGTAGGACTTCCCACAGGTAGCAGGAGCTTTCCTTTAATAAGTCTGTCTGTGGAGTGGATCGAGGCTCACACTGGGTACAGTTATTCCACAAGCTTTGCAATATTCACACTCACTTATATTTACCCATGCATTACTGTAGCAGCTGTAATGTTATCATTTGTCTTGGGATTTTATAATGTTTATAGAACAGCTTTCAGCCAAAACAAACACCTCGACTGTGTTACTGACATGGTTGTTTTCCTTCCTTGTAAATCAATTCAGATTGTAATTTCTAATAAATGACATTTCCAGTTAATAGTCCCTGGACTCCTGTCTGTCTGTGTTTATGCCCGGGGCTCACTCTGGAGGAGGTGTTTTGCAACATGATATTTAGCTCGGGTGGACCTTTGACAAAGCTTCAACATACTGGTGCAACTTTCATACTTCTATTGTAAAATCTGCTATATATTGTTATATAGTGTACTAGTAATGTTTTCAAGCAAATGCTGCCCAGGTTTAGTGTTCATATTTTAGTGGAGAAAACTGACTTTAAAATGTCATTAAATTAATAACTAAATAGATAGAAATCAATTTAGTCAAAGCAAGGAGGCAAATCATTTTTTCAATGTAACAAGAGTTTATTTCAACTGAAAATCTGAATTTAGTTCTACCAGGTTGGTATGTTCAGTAGTTATTATTTCCTTCTTTAATGGCAACGATCTAAACAACCACATACAAAGTAAAAAACAAAGTTGAAAAAGACAATAAAATCCACATGTCTTGTGTCATTAAATATATTCATATATAATAACCATAATATATTAGTACGCATTGTAAAACAACACTGCAAAAATTGCAATGGTGACAACTAAACAACATTTACAATTCATAGTATGAACACAAAGCAATGCTTTGACAGGTATGTGTGTAGCATTTCATCGGGAAGCTTGTCAAACCCTTGCTCAGGAGACGGATCTAAAATTTACAGCATGAGGCTACAGAGACTAGAGAGATGTGATTACAGATTACATTGTGCCAAACAGAAAAATCTAATAAAAGACATTGACATTATGTTGTAGGATTAACAATGAGAGGCAGGAACTTCTAAGAACATGTAAATATATTGTTGTCATCATCAGTATATTTTGTCTTTGCTGGCAGAGCAACCGGCATGTGGCATCATGTTGGACTGATATCACAATCATTTGATCAATTGTACAGAGAAAAATGGGTGCGTTATCAACCCTAAATGTGAATACTGAGTACTTGAACAACAAGGTCATCTGTTCTTTGTATCATTTAACTGAGCCCAGGTGATTTCTTGCATTCCCAATTTGTCATCAGATTCTAGGAGACATTTCAGTTCATTCAGAAAATTCCTCAAATGACTAATGAAGATCTCTGAGAAAGTGGAATAAAAAACATTACTGCTTAAAACAGGAGAGTTCATTGGATTAAAAACTTGTTTAAAAGGTGCATAATGTGATTTTTGTGAGACAACAACTACGAGTAACATTAAAAGTGTTGTTCAGTTTACAGGATGGGCTGAAAGGAACCCCAGTTTATGATAAATCAAATGTACTGTGGGCTTTTACAAACCTGAGCAGTGTTTTTATCACGCATTCCTTGGAGAAATCCAAGCTGAGCTGCATACAAATAAACGAGCAATGTGGTTTGAATCAAGCAGCATCAAAGTGATTGCAATTTCCCCCCATTTCTCCCTCTGCAAGTGTTGAAGTGTAGCGAATGAACGTGACAGGTCAATGGCAGACTGCAGCTCCTGGACTGGTCGCACTGTGTCCTTTTGTGAATGTACAGTCATTCATTGTGTTTCCAAAAGTGCGTGGACTGTAAAGGTATTTATGTACAATCTCACAGTAGGAATTCGAACACATTATCTGGAAGGTTTCTGGGGGCCTGTTCAATGATGAAAACAAGTGCATGGTGGAGTTCAAAAATATGTTTTTTTTTTTTTTTTTTAATTTAAGTCATTGTTGACCATTTTTCTGCACAAGAAGGATGCATGTCTGCGTCACCTAAGGTAAGAAAATTACATTATTTTCATTGTTATTCTTTTTGCTTCCTACAATTGCAACTGATTAAACCAAATTAAATATCTTACTAAATCTTGTCTTGCATGGAAATTTAGCAGGCAGTAGCCACCCGCTTTGTAGTAAGAGGCAGGAGTCATTTAAAAGATTTTTTTTCCTTTGTCTTATTCATACATAAAGATACACTAAAAACATTACACAAAGTTAGTCATGAGTTAGTATGAAGGAATACATTACTGTCTGCATTGTTGCACTTGTGAAATAATATATGCACCTCTGTCTGTATCCTCTGAGAACATGTTGTACCCGCTGCTGCAGTGCAGTAGTTTCACCCATACAACTCGAATGTTGCATCCACTCTGCAATGACCTTACAATGGACATTAATCATTCATCAACCATAATCATTTTGTGGTGGAACAAGAGTGATATTGTCACTAAAATGTAGAATTAAAAAAAAAAAAACATTGATGTATTTTGTAGCCACTTCAGAACCCATATTCATTACAATTTATTTCTGTTTCCCTCTGCCTAAGAGCATCTCATGATTTTGTGAATATTTTCATAGGACTTTTATAACAATCGACGTGGCTGGCCAATTGCCTGGCTTCTGTATGTCAGTTGTTAAACTCCTTTTGGGAATTGTGAAATAAAAGCAAAAGAAAAACTTCACAGTACTGAAAATGAGATCAGTTATTTTAAATGCATTCTGTCCTTCCCCCAAAAAGGGCAAATTTAACATTAGTACTATCAGCAGCACCAGTTATTGAATTGAACATTACAGTCTCAAATGACAACTTTCACATGTAGGTTTGTGCAAATACTGACCCACCAAAATGTATCAGGTTAAAAATGCTTAAGTCATCAATTCTGTGTTGTATCATTGGTTCTCTTCTGTCACTTGCATATTCTAACGCTTTGTAAAAGTTGTAATTGCTAAAAATGTTGGACAACAGATTCCTTGTTTCTTGAGTTTCAGATACCTACATTTGTACACAAGGGAGGAATGGCAACTTTTCTCAACAACTTAACAGATAAATGCACTTGGCATTTCAGTGGCTTAGAAACAATAGTTTTTATGGCACAATTCTGAATGGAGGAAATATTGCTGCCTCGTTCAGATCAGTGAAGACTTTTGATGAAACAAGCTCCCTTCTCAGCTAAGAATACAATAAGAAAACCATGCAGAGGCAAAATTGCAGTGGTAATGAAGTGTGTTTTTTCTGTGTCATTTTTACACCAGCAGAAAATGTCCATAAAATTAAAACATAAAATATAATGATTTCATACTGAGATAAAGAAAATGAACACAAATAACTTTATATACTGGTAATAGGTGCAAATTCGGCAAATCCACAAGAGAGACAAATCTCAAAGTAAAATAAACCATAAAACCAAATCTGCAAGGTGAGCTCCTTCAACAAAAGTTCACTAGAAAAAAAAAATCATCCTAAATAATTCTCTTCATGCTTCTACACAAAAAAGCAGCGACATAAACAGTCTCTTCTCTGTCCATAGTCTCCTGTCTGTCTCTCTTTCCACTCTTTTTTTTTTGTTTTAAATCACCCGCTCAGCTTTTCTCTTTAATTCCTCTCCCTCTCCAACATCCTCTCCATCTTTTCCGCCTATGGCTTCTTGCACTTGCCTTTCTTCTCACGCTGTTGGAACTTCCTGAGCCTGCGCGCCCATGTGTCCCTCCACTGGATAACCAGGCTGCCTTTGTCAGCCACCACTCCGCTCTGGCCAGGGGAGTCCTCGTCATTCCCCAGCAGCAGGTACTTCTTCCCAGGCTTGATCTTGGGACATTTGCAGGCCACATCTTTGGCACGGACCCACAGGAACTGGTCCCCGCGGCGGATGCGGCTCTCACCTTGCTTGTAGACAGAGATAATGTTGACGGTGAACTTCCACCACTCACCAGCCTTGTCTGCCTTCAGAATATGCACCTGGACAGCTGCAGTGTGAGGTTGAAATTGAAGAAAGGAAAAGGAAAAGAGAAAACACTTTTGTGAGATTTTAGTTTAATGCCTTAGACGTAGATTCAAAAGGTTGTTGCTTTAAAACACATAGGTACTTACAGTCTGTCCACAAGTGATTGTGTAATTCATTCGGCACTACCTAGCAACAGTTACACATCACACCACGGTAATCCATGGCAAAAAATACTACTGGCCTTGTGAGGATTTTTTTTCCCCTTTTCCAATAGAATTTCTCTCTCATTAGATAGTTTACCATCATAATACAAATAAGATACAGTAGGTCAACTAACCACCACTCTCCTGCATGGTTATATACAGCTATTTTTATTATTTTAATGAGAACTTGCTCTTTGCTTCAATTTGCTGCATCAGCTTCTCACTGAAAAGTAACCACCACATTCAAATCTGTCACCATGGAAAGAAAGGGTCTTATTTCTTCCATGCGCACTGGCTCTTTTTCCAACTGTGGCCAGTATCCAAACATCAGCAGACTCTGTCCGGCTTTGTAAGCACAAGCTTAGAAACCCTGCTGCTGCAGAGATTGATCTTGTTTCAGCATCCAGAGCTCTGATATCTCCTGTGAGGACTGACTGACTTGGCCTCGGCATCCCTAAAAGCTTAGATTTAGGATGTCTTTTGTTGCAATGCATTAATGCAATAAAGAGTCTTAACTAATTCACTTTGAGCTGTTTGAAACTGCTGTTGGTCACATTTATCACCTATGCAGAAATTATAAATCAAAATTGGCTTATTAATTGGTACCCAGGTTTCAGGGTAAATCACCTCTAAATTACTATCCATGTCCAAAATGGATGACTGAATGTAGTAAAACAAAATTGAAAGACAGTCTGATAAACAGGGCAATGGGAAAAATCTGTTCTGACATCAGGCATCAATACTAACTCAAGTATTACAGCATTGTCAATTAGAGAAATGATAAGATCATGGAAAAACGTGGTAATAGACTACCCCAGACAAAATGGTACCACAAGTCCTTAAATGGACATGCATAAAAATACAGTTTTTATCCATAGTGGAAAAGGCTGGTCTTCTAGCTATAATATACAATACAGCTCCATATGTCCATTACCATTGACAGAGTAGGGTGATTTGTAATTTGATTAGGAGGCAGGGTAGGGCTATTAGAGATGTTAGCTTGAAAGACACTTAGTGATGTCACATGATGAATGAACTGGTGCAGTCCTCAGAGAGGGGAAGGAAATAGGTTTGCCTCTCATGGATCCTTACCTCGCATGTATCAATATGTATTATATTGACCAGATCACTATTAAGTCCCATTACACTTCTCCTATACTTATGGAACAGTTTTTGCAATGAGGCACTGTGTAACAGGGTCATTAGTTTCACCTCCAGCATGGAGTTAATGGGGCTGAACGTTATGGAAGTATAAAGTGTATATCCTGTATCCAGGGCAGATTTTGTTCCATACATACTGGATCACTGCCTTGGGATTCACACTTAATGGATGGTGAAGAGCTAAAACTTTTTCAGTTAAAATGTGGCGTGGTAACCTCCTGAATCAAAAAACCAAAAACTTTTTTTTTGTCTTTTCAACCAAATCTTTTGGTATTCTTGCTGTACCGAGTATCAGTTTTAAAATGTTATGAAGCTGCTTTTAGTTTACGATTTTCCTGAGGACTTGAAATGTGCTTATAATCTCACTTATTTCACATTTTCTACATTTATGTCAGTTAATGTACTTGTGTGGTTGTTTATGTATATACAGTACCCGTCAAAAGTTTGGACACACTTTCTCATTGATGTGAATGGGAAAATGTGTCCAAACTTTTGATTGGTACTGTAGATATATACAGTATGTCTTCTCTTTTTTCTTTTTGATGTTAGTGAATTTCATCATTGTACTTCTTCTACTACTTACTACTTAGGCTTTGTGTCAAAAGGGTCTAAGTGGCTTGTCCTGTGTGACCTGATGGTGACCTCTGCACCACCTTGCACCTACCAGCTGTCACCAGGTGCTATTCTCTCTGTTTGTGTTTGAACAACAACAACTGTACGCTGCAGACACTGAAATGCTCAGAGTAGTTATCCTTAGTATTCTGCTGAGATCAGACATTTCCACCCCCTCCTTGCACCCCCTGCTCCCTCCTGTGGTTCTTTATATGCATCTGTATAGCAACCACAGAAGCTTGTAGCATCGTTTCCCAACGCAGCATGGAGCCCAGCTCCCCTGCTGATCTTTTCAAAACAAGTCCAAAGCTCTTATTCCCTTTCTCTCGCTCTGAACTTATCCTGTAGATTTACATTGTGTTTGACTTTTTGATCCGTTCTGCGTAGTAAATACTGTACTGAGATCTTGTTCTGGTCTGTTATGGATCTTGAATATGATGTTGCAAACTGGACGGATATGACAAGAACTTTTTTTGTGGTTCTCATGTACATTACTCACACAAAGCCTGCAAGATGAGGCAAAAATGAATTATCCTGTACCCAGAAGATGAAGTAAAGCTATTTGGTGGATAGATGGATTATTCGAAATGCTTTTTTTTAAAGAAAAAAAAATCCTGATACAAAAAGCTTTTTATTTACTGTAATTAGATGGCACATATTTCAAAATGTTTATTTTCAACATTTGTTCAATTAAATTCCACTGAACCCCAAAGTTTGTAATATCTCAAGTCAAGTGTCAAGAGCCTTTTCTCCATACCTGCCTCAAACTCTACTCTTTCTATATGACTATTCTGCAAATATACACACACCCATGGGTGCAAAAGAGGAACTTCCATTTGCCCTTTCCTTGAGTGGTACTATCTCAGCCATCAGTACCAGCAGATCCTCTACACTTCACACACGCACAACACATGCCAAATTAGATGGGAGCCTTCTCCGGGCTTCTCCAGGTTGTCTTGGGAGATGTTTGTACATGAGGGTACTCTGCGATGTGTTGAGTGATGGTAACTGTAGCTCAACAGCAGGAAATCCTGATGTCTCTTTTTACCTCTCCACCCTCCACTGGATGCTGCCTGCTGTTATCGTTTGGTAGGTTTAACACAACTGTTGACACATATTTTTGTTATCTATGATTTTAGATCTGCATAGTTGAAATGAAATGTTAACACTACTGTCTGCTATTTAGCCAAACCAAAGAAATGAATGCAGCCGTGTAGCTAATGCATTCACGCATGAACTGGTACATATTTCACAGACGAGGCTATTCTCAGGACATCAGCAGCAACGTATAGGCATTGGTGGAAGAGGAGGTGTCTATAAGCTGACCCCCTAACTCCTACAAATCCCTGCAGAACAAAGCCCAGGCCTGTCCGTCAAGCTGCTGAGGTATGCTGCAGGATGCCGCTGCTTGGTTGACCGGTTCAGCAGCCTGACTTCAATCAGAGGAGGAGACAGAGGGAGGGGAAGAGGGGAGAGGTCATACGTCTTATCCACACCTTGAATGGCGTGGCGGACGGACGGTCACAGGAATGCAGGGAGAAACACATCAGTTGTGGGGGAAGTGGGCCGCCTTAATGAGGATCTCTTATAGAGAGCACCCACTGTCCGTCACACTGCCTTTGCTTTATCCGCTTGGGTCTTAAATGCCTGCTCAGAGACAACCCTCCTCACACACACACACACACACACACACACACACACACACACACACACACACACACACACACACACACACACACACACACACACACACACACACACACACACACCTCAGCCTAATTGTTTATCCTGCCCTTTCTCTCAAACTCCTTTTTTTCCCCCTGTGTTTGTCTGCTTCTCTCTTCCTCCTTGAAGATCTCTGTTTGATCCTTTGTCTCTGTCCCCTGAAAGCTAGAGTAAGCCATCAGTAAAATGCCTCCCCTGTAAACTACAGCAGCTCCCCAGCAATAGAAAGCTAGACTGACATGTATGAGATGGGGAGATATACTGGGCTGAGGCATAAATGGATAAACATATGGATATCCCAAAGAAAAAATTGGGTAGGTTCAGTAAGTGTAGCTAAACAGTCCAGTCAGGAGGTTGTTCACTTTCAAAGGTTTATCAGTGTATCTTTCCTCTTTTTAAATGTTACAGTTTTGAATTTTAAACTGAGAAATGAGAATTTGCCTTTAAATTGACATTATCACTGTTTATACAGCAATTTACAGTGGAAGCTTTTATCAGAATTTTCTCTTATGATTTGTTTGTTTCTTGTTTTCTGTTTGTCCTGCCAACTCATTCCTTTTCCAATAGCAGAATGAGAAACATGTTGAAGTTATCTACCTGAGCCAAGTCAATGAAAAAGTAAACCATGTGTTTCTTCCATTAGAGCACATGTTTTTAAGATTTCCTGTAAAAATCAATGTTAATCCAAGTCATTAAATGAGCTGTGTGTCATCCATTGACTCACCGTAATCTTTCTTGCAGTACTTCTTCATGTTGATTTTCAGTTTGCCTTTAGATGCTTTGCAGTAAGAGTCACAGTCTGTAAGCAGAGAACGAGAGAAAATATTGATTATATATGTAGGAATATGATTTCATTTTTTTAATTAATTGAGGAAAATTATGTGGGCCTACAACACAATGATTTTTAATTACTTTTTATTTAAAATCAGGTCAATTGATCCCAGAATTAGCCACAAAAAATTGGTCAAAAAAAAGAAACCAAATACATAATTTGACAGTCTGATAAATAAAAATAAATATATAAAGATTTTTTAAAAATGACACAAAAACAATTACATGTAACTACTTAGAAATTAATTCTCTTCATACTCTGATGAAGACTGCCAAAAACACAGATTTATCAGCTTACTGATCGTAAATAAAATTCACCCAAAAAGTCCACAAATCAGGTGATTTTTTTTTTAGATACTGCTCTATTTTTGGGAAATATAGACATTTTGAAATTGCTCTCCATGTAAAAAAAATTCTCACCCACTCTGTATTGCTTAACTTCTATTGCAAAATAAAGAATCAACAAAATGCTAAACTTTTAAGAGGTAATCCACTGTAATGCAAAAAAAATCAACAAATCAAGTAAATATTCCATTACATATATAGAAAAATGTTAACAGCACAAAATATATGTTGAAATCACGTTATGGGCTCGAAATCTGATGCATTTCAAAACATTTGCACGTTTAAGAATGGAGAAGAATGTGAAATTTATAACAAACCATAGAGGCCGGGCGTTAAATTAGTAGTACAGTTAAAAAACAAATCTGTTATGAACTTCATACTTTACACCACGTGGAAGTGCATGAAATATTTTCCTCAGGTGAGCCAACATTTTGGTGTAAGTTGTGTGGCTGTAGCAGGTATGTCAAAGTTTTAACATTTTCAAAGTTTCTGGTCCAGACTGCTGTTTATGCATAATGACACTTGCTGGCAAATATACTGTGGGTTACTGATTGACACACTGGTTTAATTGTGATGCACTGCAAAGACTCATGCACTGCAGTGTAATTATGTGTCGGCGTTAGTTGTGGTGGAAGTAATTTACCCTCTACCCATCATGTCTGATAGTGAGGACCTCTGAATGGAGCTGACGCACTTATTCGTACTTATTCCCTGTCAGACTGTGGGAATGAGTCAGGCTTATGCAGACCACCCTCCACCCACTTCAACCCCCTCACCTCCCTCCAAATCTCACCTCACTTGTCACCTTAGCCCCCGACCTCCTGAAAAAAACAACAACAAAAAACCCCCCAAAAAAACCTTGGATCACTTCAAGGCCACACCGAAGACCATGTCAAACTTTTGCATTCATGGCAGTGTGGACAGGGGAGAAAGAGCACTGGGGGCCGGGAGCTATTCAAGGGAGTGGAAGGGTAGGAGTGTGAAGGGGGTCAATGCCACACAAAGGGAGGTCAGGAAGGGAAAATTAGCCATCCATGAAGCGTTAGGCAGAGGACACTTTTTGGGAGGTTGGGTGGGGAGGGGTGTTCGCTCTGGAGCTATGAACAATAAATACCTAACGCAGGCAAAGGGGTCACCCAAATCTCTCTACAGCCTTCTGCTGTGACTCTTATGTATATGCATACACCCTTTGAGATTAGCTGAGTGAGCACTAAAAGTTGATTTTAGCTTCATTCACCATCTGGATAATTTTACTGCAGAAAATTATGCAGATACTCAGTGGACAGACATAACTAATATAATAATGTATTATAATAATAAATAGCTCTTTATTCAAGATATGCAAATACATAAGACATGCAAGTTTCTAAATCGAAAACATATTGACACCAGAGAGTCCACATGTTCTAGGAAAAAAATGTACACCCCCCCACCCAACATCATTTTGTTGGCACCCATGGGAATTGTGTATTAAAACTAGCCTTGCTTCTTGTCCAAACAGATCAATGAGGATATTGCAGTTGCCATCAAGTTTTATGATAGATTACCAGGAGGTGAAGGAGGCAACAGTACATCCCTCCCTCCAGTTTGCTGGCACCAGCGAGTATGTAACGTCAGTGATTGCCCCATGCTATGTTATCACACTGCCAGCCACTTACAGTGAACGCCAAAATAACATGATGTGAGGCCAAATCATAGAAAAAAACACTAACTTTTTCTTCTTTTTCTCTGCTCTTAGCCCTCTCCCAACTGGCAGAAATTGGATCCAGAGTACTGACTTGGTTTACACTTCAGTGCTGCAAGGTATAATGAGTATAGTAAAAGAAAAGCAGGGAGGAAGACATCGATGGACAGCTGGTAGTATGGTGGAGGAGAGTGATGGGGTTGTGGAAGAAGCATTGGAGCTTTCAGGCAGCCTGAATATGAACAAACTTCATTGTTGTGAGCAGATCTTTGCTCCATGCCTTTACTCTCCTTTATACTCTATTTGAATGAGGTTGCCTGGGGAACACTGTGACAAGAAAAAATGCACCCAAAAAAAGGGAAGGAGGTGGGAGAATGGATACTGGTAGAGAGCAAAGGGGTGGAGAGGTTGACCAAAGAAAAAAAAGAAGCAGACAGGAGTGAAGTTTATCAGGGGGGTGGGAAGAAGAAGAAGAGGAGGAGGACCAGGATTTTAAGCAAAACCCTCAAATCAGCAAAAAGCCCAAAGCTGGTAGCCTCACGAGCTGGCTAGCAAGGCCACAAAGCTGGTGCTGCTGGTAGTAAATAGAGAGCGTAACAAAAATAGGCAAAGTAAATGAAACAGAGGAGTCTACAGTATATGAGCTGGCCCTGATTACCATGTAAATGATAGAAGGGGGAGCTGTGGAAAGGACGCTTTGTTTTCTCATAACCCCCCTTGATGCCATCATGATACTTCCCTTTGATAGCCTTTCGTTCCCCATTAGTGTACCCCTGAGACACAGCTCTGGGCCCCGCTGAGAGAACCCCAAGATCCCCATTTAGGGCCAGGCAGTCCCCTACGGTGAGGACAAATGTTCCCTTTGTGCGCATGTTACAGGCAGGGGAAGTGGGAGCAGTCCTGTAGCACTGAGCTAAAATGTGCTTTGGGTGTTCTGAGCAGATGTAGTTACTACAGCGCTTTGTTTCCTGCCTTTCAGAGCACTGAGAAGTACGTAACTGAGAGGTGGACCATTGGCCCTTCTATCAAAGTGCTGTACAACCCTTTAAGCTAATCGTTTTCATTTGGGATGCTTCTTACTAAAGTTCCTTCGATAAGATACAGTACTGTACAGATCTGTGTATGTGAGCCAAAACTTTACAGTGCACATAGAGGGAAACAAAACTAGCCTCAGTAGACAATAATACAGTAACATATTGTTAAACTTGTTGTAGACAATGCTGTGCAAAAATTTCACTCTGGATTTGTTTAGTTTGCTTACTGACCCTTCACATCAAGTAAAAGGTACCATAACCAAAATGAGCCAGGAATCTTAATGACCAAAACACAACAGAAACTATAAGTCCATATATTTCAATCAAAACTGTGATTCGTAGCAGATTTAATATATCAGATCACCTGTTAAACTACAACAGGCAACTAAGGAATTCAGAAGAATCAAGACCAAAAAATAATCCCTTAATATCTCTCTAAATGACCAATACAACATGTCAAACAAGGAAAATAAAGAGCCTAGCCTGAGATTTAGGATACACATAGCAATAATCAGGAATAAGACATTTTGGAATGCAAATCAAGCAAACATATGTTATAAAAGTGTAGACAATTACACAACAATGCTGGTATGCTAACAATTATACATTTTAGCCAGGAAAGAGAGATTTATGGAGTCAAAAGCTCAGTTTCATGAAAGCAATTGTTTTTTTACACAAAGATTGCAAATTGTATGAGTGTCCCATTTCACAAATGATTGTCTCTTGCAAAATGCAGATACATTCGCAAGTCCAACATTTCTATGCATGCTCATGCATAAGCTGCAAGTATTGTGTTCCCTAGGATTTGTTAAATTAGCAATTTAACAAATTAGTATGCTTTAAAATTGCAGTGAATCTATTTATAAAGATGTCTATTAGTTTAGAAGTTTTTACAAAATTATTAACACTTCCCTGAAGGTAATCGTTTCTACAAGATAAAATGTATGGGTCATGGTAAGGGGGTGCATATACACCAAAGATGGCAAGCTGCCCTATTCCCTGAACATCAAAGTTTCAAGGAGAATTTTCTTTGCATTTGGTTTAATTTCACACATTAAGATGGCATTTCCTTTCTGGTTAAAGGCCTTGGCACATATGCAAAAACAATGCATATGCACAAAAAGCACAAACTGTTATTTATAAAACAAAATGTGAAGTGAGAATGCGCGCACCTCACACACTCTTTAGACCAGGCATACACGTTTTTCTAAAGTGGTTTGAGAGACGGAATCATTTAGTAAAACTTTGTAGATAACCAGCTACACTGATTGTGTCATTTGCGTTTCCACAGAGATTTGTAAAATGCCAATCAAAGGCCCTAATGAATGTGCCTTAATGGTGAGACACATTGTAAAGTCAGTTTATATGAGCATTGCAAACTAATCTTTGATTACTTTTCTGACATATCACTGCTGACAATGATTTACAGTCCAAGTAATGAATTAACAATATGGACACTAAAAAGAGCTGCACAGTTGTGCGTTATGACAGCTGTTCTGCTGTGGGAGAATCTTGCCGGTGCAGCACAATCTGTCAAACAGCACTTTTTATTTCAAGTTCGTTCCATTGACAGGTGTACAGACAGGTGGAGCAGGCATCATGTTGATATGAAAATAGCTGGTTCAGGACGTCTTCATCCATTTATGGCTAATTGTGGGAGTGGAAATTAAGCTTATGCACATGTGCCTAGTTTCACAATGATTGAAATGTATAAAACAGAACTATATGTACACACAGCTTTATAAATCTGACAAAAATAATGTCTATGTATGTTTCTGGTTTTGTGCAAAGACACAGCTTTAGTCATGAATCTACACAGAGTTTTATGCATCTGGGCCCCTGGGATAGATCTATGCTTCTGGTCCCCTTACAAACCAGATTACAAACATCCTGTTTACACTTGGCACTAAAGTTATCTTGGAGTGATCAGATCACCCTAAAATAACCTCTACATAACACATTAATTCATCCTGAGTTTATTGAAGGGGGATGCAAATGTTAAGGCTATTTTGGATCTGGTCAGGGCTTCCTGTTTAGGCGCACACAGTATACAGCTTAGTATACAATGTCAAGTAACTCTGACAAGGTTTTAAAGTCCAAGACAATGCCCCCAAAAAATCCACCATCATCCTTTTGTATGGCACAAACAGTACAAACCTTTTTTTTTCTGTTCAGCAGCGCTCACGGTTTCCTGACAGATAAAATCAAATGTGCATGGGTACTGAAATCTGATCACAAGTGGTCTCTTAAGGCAAGTGTGAACGGCAATCCATCTCAACCATGTCGACACGCTCTGGATATATCTAGATACAAGATACTCAGTGCAGAACATGACCGCAGAGGCTAAGCGGTATCAGAGGTACCAGAGCAGTGAGACAAGGAGGTGAGAATGACGGCCCAGGAGGAGGGCTTTCTCCCCTGAACTAGACTGATTGAGAATCAAATTGCGGCAAATAAAGCATGTAATTAGATTATGGAGCCCAATGTGCTGCTCTGCTCTGTTCTTAGCTGTTCTACCCTGCTCTGCGCTGGGCTGCTTACACCACAGCCACAGTTTGGATCCTGTCCAACAAAGACAGAGAAAAAAAGGAGAGAAAGAGGGAGCCCCCCTGGCCCCCCCCTACACTTGTTCTCTCACTGTATTGTCCAAAACTAAAAGATGGTTTGTTTTAGGCAGACAGCAAACAGTGAAGAGGCGGCAAGAATTCTTGACCTGATTTTAGATTTTACTTTCCGGTGATGTGCAAACACTCCAGATGAGTTGTTACTGTAACTGATGAGTTTCATATGAGTCAGCGGGGACTCCTGTTTGTTATCACTCAAAGAAAAATAGAGAGAAATCAACCCTGCCAAGGTTTCCATGACATTAAAAAGGGTTTCAAGCACCAAAAAAGTAAATTGCATGCAAAAGTTTCATATTGATAATGAGAACTTGAGATTATTGTGTAAGAAGATTGGTGGAGTCACCGAGTACCAAACAGGGTGTGGGAGGCAAGACTCATGTCCAAAAAATCCAAGGTGGGGTTCGCCACAGATTCTGATCACTTCCAGCCTCAGACAACACACACATTTATGGCTGAACCTTGTTAACCGTATGAGCCTCATCATCGTCACTCCAATTCTCCTTCTCCTAATCATCATTAGTTGCTTTCACATCCTGTGTATCCTGACAGGCCTGGGCGGCCATCGCAGGTCATCAGCGGTTAATCTCCTCCACATTTCGTTGCCGTGCAGACGTCTCTGTCACGACCCGTGGGAGTGGCGACTCACACCATCCGTGACCTACCAGCACAATGTGTGTTTTGTCTGGGCCACACCATCGGAGTTATTCTCCATGCATTCCAGCCCTCCGTGTGGTCGAGAGGGGGAGAGCTCTGCTGCAGGAGACAAATTAATATCCACTCCATTTTCCCTCACACCCTCCTTTCACTCCCCCAAAAAACGTCCCCCCGTCGTTCTCTGAGGCGCAACGAGGCACCTGCCTAACAGCTGTCAGCCTAACATCCCCTTGTCTCACACACACACACATGCACACACACACACACACACACAAACATGCATGCACATACACATTTTCTCGATTCCACATATCTTTCTACATTTCTTAACTGATTCCCTAATCCACCCTCATTTCTTCAGTATCTTCGTTCCCTCCATACTGTTTTCGTATTCCCTTTCTTATATACTTCCATTTTTTTTCCTTTCATGCTTTTAGTTTTCTATTATGTGATTTTCAACTTTCCCTTTTTTCATTCTCTCCATTATCTCCTTCCTCTTTTATTTTCTTTCTTTCCCTTTTGTCAAATATATAGGACACCCTTTTCCAAAGTAGCCTGTCCTGTAACTTCTCTTCTTTTTTTTCTTCTTCTTCTTCTACTATTAAACATGTGTCCATATTGCATTTTTATGTGTATTACTTACACATTACTTAATTACTGAGAAATGGTTTATTGCTGAATTGCTTTGTGTATTTTCCTTTCATATAAAGCTATTTTTTACAGTAATATTATTTACTCTGGTGTAGGTACTTTGGGTGGGATAGAAAACGTTGTTCGATGCTCTGATAAAATTACCACATCTGTTTGCAATCACGTATCGGGTGATATCATAGCTGTTCAAACACCAGGCTGAGCAGAAGTGTGTTTGTTGTGCAACCTTCTGAGGAGGCAACATATGCATCCTCTGAGCCTTGAGCCAGCTTAGTCTGGTCTGTTCTTGGCTATTCATGATTCTGACATGACCAACGCAGGATGTCCATCAAGGTGCTCCACCTTGCGATCTGCTTGATTTCAAACTCTCTGGGCTGAGGAGATTTGTGCCCGTTACACATACGAGGAAATTCCCAGAACTCTCAGCGTGATTAGATTATGTGTAGCTACATGGTCTGAATCATTACACAGTCTCCTTCAGGTTGTGTTTATGTTAGTTCAGTGACACGGTTTAACCAATTGGGATTACGAGAAGAGATTTTTTTGTTTTAAACCAGCATGTAGGAACAGGCCAAGATGTCACATAGCATCAGAGAAATGGTTACGGTATAGTTTTCATACTAGAGACCACAAAATGTTTGTTTTTTGATGATCAAATATTCCAACAAAAATAAATCCTATTAATGTTATATTTTTAACTGATCAGTTTAGACTTTGTTCATGTTGATAAAGTGACATGGGTCCTTCTCTCACTTACCCAGTAATCCCTCAATGAGGTGAAGTAAATTTCCTATACCCCAAAAGTGGACCTGGAGTCCTGACAAGGGGGCCCAGAGAAACTCCAGATATTCTAGCTCGGCACCACCCACAGTGTTATGTGAAGACAAAGCGTGAAACAGAGGGAGAAGAAGGAGGTGGAGGAAAGTGAAAAGAGACTGAGAGAGAAAAGAAAAGAGGTGGAGGAGGGTTGGGGACCAGCAGTATCTTGACTGTGCTGTCAATCCAAGCTGTCCGGGAAATGTTTAGGGACCCCAGAGGGCCCGACAACAGCTGCAGGAGCCTCTTGCACGCACTCACGTGCACATATATACACACCTTGGGCCTCCTGCAACGGCCTGGCTGACACTGATGAAAGCTGCTGCTTGCCAGATGACTTAACTTTTTCCACCACGAGGCCAAAGGACAAAAGCACTGCTTTATTTAACAGGGTTTTCACAGGTAGTTCTATTTATTAAGTATGGGTATTTATTTATTTTGTTTCCATTCATTTATCTTTCATTTATGCGAGGAATTGTGCAATTGCAATTAAAGAAATGGACAAGTTTATTCATCAAAAAAGGGCATCTCATGTTGCTGGGCAATAAACCAAATACATGAAATTGACAACACTATGAATATCTTAATCTTTCAAGTTTACTCATATGAAGATATTCAATAAATAGACTAGGTCCCACATATATTCTATATAATTCAACTGTAAATAGTTACAATTAACCATTAACATATCCAGAAATCCAACCAATGAATATTTTCACAGATCAGTACAGGTGTCTAGATTCTCTGTGACAGTTATACAACATTAATCAGATGCAAAAAATAAAATAATTAATTAATCAGAAATTATCTGGAACAAGAATTAAATAATAATGTTAAATGTATCTTTACCAGACTAATTTTGACAACTTGTCATGATATACAATCACAATGTCACATGCCTTTAAAAAAAAAAGGGCAGTGAAATCAGAGCCTCAGTGTGTTGATAGTGTATTGGCTGTCTATGTATACCACAGTGTTACAGTGTAATTTTAAACAGGAATAATCTGGTAAAATAATTTTTTTAAAAAAGAAGCTTTATTGAATCCTACACTGAAGTACAAGTTCTCCCAGTCAGTCCATCTCTCGCTTCACTGCATCAGACAGGAAAGAGTGGGGAAAAGGGAGACTGGAGAGATGAAAAAATCATCAAATCAAGCAAACTGCCAGGGCCCCACACTTCACGTTAGACCAACATCTCACTGTGCCGCAGTTACACTGATTAATTGCGAAAGTGTGAGAGATTAAAGGAGGCACTTCCCAAGGTTGCTGCTAATGGGTTTAATATTCATGAAGCCCTAATAAGGAGGGGGAAAAGGCAAGAGGGATCCAATTTATCCTGAACTCTGTTTTTACACTATTGGGGTGAGGCATGGAAGTACTGCAACATCCCATATCTGTGTATACTGTATACACTTCCACAATATTTTCCTCATTTGTCCCACAAGGCCAGATGTGTTTTAGCAGATGTGTAGCATAAAGATAAATACACAAACAATATCAGATGTTTGACTCACCTGAGGGCTCCTCTGTACTGCTGGCTGGAGTTGTAGGAGGTGTAACTGGAATCTCTGCTCCCAGAGAAATGTGACATACACAAAGAAAGATCAATTCCATTACATTGTAGATCAATATACATTATGTGTGTTTGTGTGCATGCATGTTGGTACCATATATAAATGAGCATTTTTTAAAAAGAAGAAAAAAAGGTAAAGCTGAAACAAATGTAACGCCAAAGTTCTGTGATTTTTCTTTTTTCAACAGACAAGTTTTTATTATTATGCTAAATGCAATTTCTTTGACAGCTAATTGTAGACTGCAAATGTATACCTTACTGATAAAGAATGTTTTCTTCTTTACTCAAACAAGTAAACTCACATACTTTTCCCTGATCCTACTTTGTTGCATTCTTTGTCTCTCTTCCCCAATTTTGTTTTCAGGTCTGTATGATGAGGGGGATATGATGTTGCACCTTGATGTTCTCATTCATCTACTGCCAATTCCCCCCCCCCCCCCCCCCCCCCCCCCACTCTTCATTTATAAATTTCAAGCCTCTCTCATTTCTGCTGTTACAGCCCCTCATCCACAAATGTCATAACCAGTAAGCCTTCTTCCTGCATTCTACAGACCAATCACATGTTGGATGCCATCTACCTGCTGGCTCTTTATCCCCACCAGCATCTAGACTCCACCAAACCTTCTCTCCATTGTTATGTTACTTCAAATTAGTATTGCTAATCATTTTCTGTTGATGTTTCATTATTGAGGTGTTGTTTACACGTCTTCTTTTCTTCTCTTTGTTTGTAGTTTTGCTGCTGTGGAAAAACTACAACAGTGCTGTTGGCAGTTTGGATGTCCTGAGACTTGATTCTCTCAGCCCTCCTTCATACTCCGTTGTATTCACAAGTGGGTAGGAAGTTGACACTGAGGGAAACCATGCATGAAGAATGGCCCTCTTATCTCCAAAGGAGCAGGATGGCAACAGAAGATATAAAACACACATAATGCCTTTTTATTATTGTGGACAGGGGGGAGAAGGGCGACTTCAAAAAGTCTGCACAGAGCAGCAAGGGGGAATATAAGGACAAAAGGCAAAAAAGCAAAAATGTATCAAAGATGCATGCAAAGAAAGAAGCTGACACATTGAAGACAGAGGTGCAAAACAGTGGTGGTTTCAACTGTGCACAGGTGAAGACTTTGTGTATGAGAGAAGAAAGAAAGAATCAAGTCTTTTTGATCAAGTGAAATCAGATTTTCTCAGCTCTGATTGAGCTTCCTACTTTGAGAACATACACATTTATGTCTAATGAGCATCATAAATCAGAATCTGTAGAATGATGTGTACGCTTGTTGTTGACTTGTGGGTGTAATGAGGCCTTCTCCCATGGCGGATTGGTCTATATAATGACAAGAAAAACAATTACTACCAAAACAATGGCGCCTACAGCCCAGAGGTCCCTTTGCTGATGTCGTTTATCAGCCTTCCTCCATCAGCCTCCATGCGTGCCAGTTCAAATAATGAGCCTGTTTCTCACAAGTGACTTGTGTAGATTTATGGCTGACAGCCCTGGAAGGCGTACATAAAGTCAAAGATATAATATGACTCTCAGTTAAACTAAAACTTGGCAAGCACTATCGCTGAATCTAAAGGACGGCTGTTAGAAATTAAACTAGATTACACATTGATCATCAGAGAGGGACTTCATTTCCACCTCCTGCATGTTTGACACTTCAGCTCTGACTTAAAATTCCCAGGAAATCAGAGATTTTGATTTAATTTTTTCCTTAACTGGACCTCAGCCATGCATATCCACATAGAGGATTATTCTTCATAAGCATTTTAATCCCTAGTATATAATTACAATAGCAAAAGCTCCGATTAAATGGTGTTGTTTTCAGAACGAGACAAAAGCTACAATCAATAAAATATCCATAAATTGTCATAAGCTGTGGTGAATTGATTCTGTGGGGCTTCCACTCTTCAAGTACAGGCCTTCCCTTAAGCAAAACTATATATTTTCATCATTTTGACAACAATACAAGGATATTTTTTGTCTTGCAAATGGTAAGTGGATGCTGAGAACAAGATCGATTTTGTAATTCAAACCAAAGCTTGCGGCAACTTTATCTAAAACACTTTGGGACTTGGAGATGCTGCTTTGGATTTTTACTCAGATTTATGGAGAGCGATGTAGCTACTGGACTGCACCACCGTAACCTTGAGGTTCTGTTTAATAGTGTGTTTATTTAAACTAGCAGATTTACTGGTCAGAGCAGCGACAGTCAGACACTGAAGAAAAGATTAGAGGATTATTTGCCGTTACAGTGTATGTTTGTGTGTGTTTAGCGTGTGTATGTGTGTGATTTTGATGCACATGTGTGTATCATCACGTACTTATGCAGGGTGCAATGGGCGAGCGGCTCTGCTGGTAGCCTTTAGCACAGCGGTTGCACGTGATACCAGTCACGCCGTCTTTACAGGGACATTGTCCTGTGGTTTGGTTACAGGTTTTGCCAGCAGCACCCACGGGATGGCAATCACATGCTGTGAGGAAACAGGAAGAAAGAGAGGCACAGTGAGTGGTCACGCACACACACACAGGCGCACACACACGAACACACACACACACACACACACACACACACACACACACACACACACACATACACACACACACACACGCATGTGAAGAGATACAAACATATACTATCTACAGAGAGTGCAGGTGGGTATGCAGCAGCAGTGATGGCAACAATAATAGAGTGGTGAGAGACAGGTGGAGCGTGCACACAGAGAAAGAACAAGTCCAACACAACACCACAAATCTCGTTTTGCAGCCAGTGTGGCATCATGACTGACAGAGCAACACATCCCCAAGTTTATTTCTTGACATATTGGCACTGTTTGCTAAATAGCTAATTAGAAGCTGCCACGACACAGAATCTGAATCATCATGAATCACAAATATGTCTGCATGTGTTTGTGGCTGTTTGGCCTTGATGTGCATGTGAGTGTTTGAACGCATTGTGGGACTGCAGCTGTTTGTGTGAGGTAAAGAGAAAGAGTTGCGCATGTTTACCGAATGATAATATAATGAAGGATAATCCTAATTGTCTGTTTCTGATTAAGGCCAGGCTTTGAATGTAAGCCCAAAAACGTCTGTCACACTTCCTTCCAAACTGGGGGGTCTATCGAACACACATGCTTCAGGAATGTAATCATTTTTCAATTGTTCGCCCCAATCCAAGCCTTTCATTTATTTCACAGCCAAACCCCTGTCAGGTTTGAAATCGGTGTTGAATAATAGTTGTCTAAGAGTTTGATCCTTTTCATATGGTTTTGGATATAAATAGTAGTGGCTCTCAAAAGAAGAGGTGGTTGAATTAATAGTCTTCCACACAGACCCCGCCAGTCTAATCCAGACCAGAACAGACAGTCTAATATATCACCATTTCCACTTTTTACATGAAAATTCTACAAAGCCAAAAAAAACATTGTTTGTTACCAAACTGTCACCACTTTATCCCTCAACCTTAAGTGTCATATTTTCTGTTTATTTCATATGGAAAACCAGTGATGCTGACTTTCAGCCTCAGGGTTGGGCCGGTTCTGCTCCTTTGCTGCCCCTCCTTTAAGATTTTTTTCTGCGTTGTGTCACTTGTCACTCTGAAAGCCTTCAAAGGCGTAGCTGAATTATTTACTTTGAGGTTTGTGGGGGTATTTAGTGGCTTGGCCTGTTTCGGTTTTAACCACACAGACTGTTCAGCCCACAGTACTAAATTACAGCTTCAAAACAATCTGTTCATTTTCTGCCCATTGCATAGAAATTAGACTTCAAACTACAGATGTCAAAACACATTTTAATTAATAGTGAAGCTCATGCATACAGTCAAAACACTGGTTTCTACTGTGCATTAATATAAAGGATTAAATAGTGGATTCAGACTGTGAGAACAGATGTTATTTGATTGTTTCTGTGTGAATCTAATTTAGCTTATAAAAGATGAAGTGTCAGTTTTAATGCATTGTGCTCTTTATCTTTACTTCAACCTCAAGTGTTGATTTGGGTTGTTATTCAATCTCGGAGTCAGGCTGTATGAGAGACGAGCTCTCTGGGATATCCACATTACAGCCATCCTCAGGGAAAACACTGCTGTAAAGTGGTAATATAATACGCTATCTGTTCTCTTTATGATTGACCTTTGACTTTTAGAAACAACACAGTTGTTGTTTTGTAAGACATTTTGACAAGTGAGGTACTACAACACAACTCTATCCTCTGTGAAAAGTCCATCATTTTTAGGATGCTCTGAATTTCAGCAGTCCACCTCTTCTCTTCGCTATCTCAAGCTCTCTCTCTCTCTCTCTCTCTCTCTCTCTCTCTCTCTCTCTCTCTCTCTCTCTCTCTCTCTCTCTCTCTCTCACTTTTATCTCTATTGCCTGTTTCCTGTGATTCAGCTTCTGTTGCAGCTCTTATCTCTCCTCAGTGTGTGAGTATTTGGGCTTTTTGTCTTTTCTTATCAGACCCAGAAGGCCTCCTTAAAAGTGTGTGTACCTATTAGTACCTTTATCAGACCAATCTGTCACTGCTTTCATTGCTTAGTTATGTCTATCTCAGTGGGAGGAACAACACACACACACATGGCCTCAGGAAGTCTTATAAGCAGCGTGGAGGCCTGTCTAGCACGTCTTCAGGCCTGTAAATTTAGGAGTATGTCAGTGGTGTTCGAGGTAAAGGAGGGCAAAGTGCGTCTTTCCTCAAAGCTTCAGAGAGCTCAGGTTATATTTTTAAGAGCCTCTGCCCAGTGACCACAGCTGAGAGCCTTGAGCCTGCCAGTAAATCAAGGTGCACAGCACATGGTCTACAGGTGGGAAACACTTGGCCACTCTCCTCCCCCACATTTGGTCTTCCTCATTGACTGGCTGTCCAGTTAGATGACAAATTGTTTGACTCTCTGGAAGGATGACCCACCTATTGGCTAAAGGGCTGCCTTACTTTGGGGGTGTGAGTGAGAGTTTCTGGTTTAAGTGTAAGTCCACTTAACGGTTAAGTGGCTGCTTCGTGGCTACTCCAGATGGCTCAGGGAGATATGGGGACAACAGTGCAAAAAGGATGTTCCTGTCTCACATTTTCACAGATGTTTATGATAAGAAGTGTAGGTGTGTATAAGAGTGCCTGTGATCCTTACTTAACAACATATATCTGTGTCTGAGTGATTAGTCCTGTATAACTGTCACATTACTTGATGAAGACAGAATTCCTAACACTAAGGGAAGCTCTTGGCGCCAGGAGTTGCATAAAAGAATGAAAAATGTTCTTGGTTAATGGGGAGAGTGGAAGGCTTTTTCAAAGGCGGGCAGGCTTGAGTCTGAGATTGCACAACGTGAGAATTTTGAACTCTGCCAATCGTTTACCATAAAGCTGGTGTTTGAAGTCTAAACTCCACTCCCCCGATTTGGTTTTAGAGTTTGGAGCCAATAAGAATAATTTGTTGGCCCTGGAGTGAAGCCAAGCTACCCACGCATGTGTTCTATTATAATTAGGTTTCTGCTCCTCCACAAGTATCTTTGGAGAGCAGAGAGAGACTGTGTTATTGGGTTGTTGTACTACACATAAACATCTTTCTAAATGATGTGTTTATCTAATAGAGGGCGTGTCTGACTTGTTGTGTTGTTTAGTGTTTTATTGATTAGACAAATAGGCTGCAATGCCCCAAACATTGTGGTTTTGACCACAGAAAGTGCCTTAAAAGTTGGACATGAGCTTATTTTGTAAATGATGTTTGATGCATTAACACTACACATGTGTGGTGTTCTAATTGGAAACATGCAGATATCAGAAAACCCTCTGGAAATCCAAAACTTAATGTGAAGTCATGAAAAACAATATTTTTCAAATCCAAAACAGAATACATTTTATATGCGGTCAATAAAAAAAATAAAAAATAAAAACCCTACTGTGTCAATGGAAGACATATGTGAAGGAGAGGGGAGTAGGTTTTTTAACATGTTATTCTGATTGAAACAGACCATCCCTCAATCAAAGCCTAATTTTCCCCTGTATGCAAAATATGTTCCTCATCATCCCACTGACCGATGTAATTATACGATGGTGGATGTTCTGATTTAAATGTGAGGGCCTGAATTCAATCCATCAGTCACAGGACCAACGCCAACCTGCTCAAGCTTGATTTTATTAAGTTTAGATGGTTCTCTGAGGAGGAGTAATCAGGAGCAGGGTTCATTATTTGGCATGGAAGTCATGTGCAGTTATCATTGTTGTTCAATGTATAGACTTCACATCAAGAGGGGATCTTACAGAGATCACTAAAATAAAGTTGAGAAAGGCTTCTCAAATCAGCACTCGGACAGAAGACAGCTGATTAAACTCTACATAGAGTTATCATCATAGAGTGACATTTGCTATCTGGATTGTCAAGTGTTTTCAAAGACCACCCACAGTGCTGTATTTCGTGGTCTTTTCAAATCTTGCCATCACCTACTTAAGTTGATCTCATGCATCGTTCTGTCAAATATGCTTCAAACAGTTAAAGATGCAAACAAGAGCTGCTTGAAACATATTCTGGAGTTTACACTCTTACTCAATGAGGGGTGAAGTTATAAATTTCGGCGTGTAAATGTAGCCACCGGGCACAGCTCACTCTGCAGTGGATAAGCCTCTGCTCTCTTTTGCTCGTAATAGCCTTCTATGGAAATGAGCTGCTATCGGGGAGGATTGTATTACGCATATAAAAGCAAGCTCTTGTGCTCCTCGACCTGCCTGCACTCCTACAGCTCTCACTCTCTTCCAAAAGTCACACGGCAAAAGGCTCTCTTTGAGTTCAATAAATAACCAAACTTCTTAATTGCTGTCACTTCGGTGCAGCGCTCATGCTGCTTGAGGAGCAGACAGAAATTAGTTCTGCGGTTTGAGTTTCATTGAATTATGTTGAGTTATGATGTGGTAAACCTGAGAGATTTTGGCAAGGGCAAGACTTGTGACAGCACATAAAGGTGTTTGACATGAAGGGAAAAAGCTGTGTGTGGTAACTTTAATTTCATTAAAAGAGAGAGAGAGAGAGAGAGAGAGAGAGAGAGAGAGAGAGAGAGAGAGAGAGAGAGAGAGAGAGAGAGAGAGAGAGAGAGAGCATGCAATTTGATGACAAAAATCTTTAAAGTCTTCATCTGTAACTTTCCAAATATAGTTTGCAAAAATGTTTTAATTGGCAAAAGAAACAGTTCATGCTTCGTATCATTTGTCAGCTTGGGGTAATTACCACAGATCCTTTATTGTAAGCCTGTTTTGATGTAACTGAATACCTCAGTAGAACTTGGACAGTGTTTGCTTATAATTACACAGAGCTAAAGAGGTGGGAGGTGCAAAAAAAACTCTGGCAAATTTCATGGATTAAATTGAACAAAACCGTTTGGGTAAGCTGACAATGTTATAAATGATGATGAAATGTGTTTATACTGAAGTCCGGTGAGAGGCAGCAGTGAACATGAAGGAGTCTGGTGTGGGTGAGATGATTTAATATTCACTAGTTTGAGAGCTCTGATGAAATGAGTATAAAGCATTACTCCACTCCTGCTATGAGCCCATGAGACTATCATTATCTTATAATGATAACATTATTATAGATCTTATCATTTAAATGTTGTGAGATTCCAGTTGGGGTGTACTGAGCTGATGTAATACACTGATACTGTATGACACTAAACTGTGCACGTGTGTGCTGATGTTGAGTGATGAAAATTACATTAATAATGATTATATTAATAATAAGAGCAGCAACAACATTATTATTTGTCTTTATCTGTTTTAATTTAAGCTGTTTTGATGAATCATTTGGTGGATAAAATGTCAGAAAATACTGAAAAATGCCCATCGCAATTTTCTCAGAGCAGTCATAAAACTGTTGGTTTTGCACCACAGTCTAAATTACAACGATATCTAATTAATATCACATATAACATGACAGAGAAACAAATTATCACATTTGAGACGAAACCTGCACAGTATGCCTTTAACTAATTCATTACTTAAATGCAACTGTCATTTGAAAATTGTTTCAGTTCTTAAAATGACAATGGAATTGAGGTTCATTAGCCTTTTGGGTGTTGAGAAACCAAAATATCCAGTGACTCTTAACAAAGTGCGATATTGTCAATTCTTTGTGTGACTGAAACACATACAGCACATGGCCAAACATCAACAGCAAGAGCTCCAGGCAGAGTCAGAAAAAGATGAGAAAAGTGACCTGAACAGAAGCAGAATCCATGCATAGACGACAGAGGAAAAAGAAGGAGGCAGACTTTCTGTCAGGCTCCAAATCGGTGGCGCTCCTTATCAAAAAGACCTTGAATACAAAACCAGTCCCACATATCCAGATGCACATACACGATCAGTTTACCCTTTATGCCAGGTCCATACCAAGTGCTTTTTCACAGCTTTTGTTTTTTTTTTTGGTTCAATTTGGTTCATCTGCTTCAGAATGGGAACTAAAACCAACCATTAACTGATGTGTTCTCTTAGATCTGGTGACCCAGATGTTGACTGCTTACTTCCAACACTTTCTTTTTAGAGCACATTGAGAAACTCATCAGAGTAACAAATACAAAACTAATGAAAACAGTCTGATATTATCTGAGATATACTGAACAAATTATTTGTTTTCTGATTAAAAATGCAAAGATCTTCTTCATCTAAAACAAAGGGAAAACTGTGGTAAGAATAATACAGTTAATTACCAACTCAAGTATGTTATAATTATTCACCAGGCATGGACATAAAAATCTAATAAATTTTAGCACACATCTTCCTGATTAGAAAAAAGCTATTACATCTTTATGTTTTAAATTAGGTTTTATGTAAGTAGACAAATGCAACATGCCTTAATACTGTGATGAAATGCCCAGCAGGACCTTGAAGCATCCAACTTTACCGTTATAAGGAACTAGCCCTCATGAAAGTGAGTTAAGGGATGCTGAAAGAATCAAGTCTTTGACACAAGAGAAGGGATGTAAAAACAACAAAAAAGAGGTTAAATCTCCACAATTAGCTCGCCTGGTAGACATAGCAGAGGATAGGGGTTAATGATACACAACGTCCTGTCGTGATGAATGTGTGTTTGCATTCCTGGGCGACAGGAGAATGGGCCCAAAGCCACGGAAGGTGTTAATGTCAGTTTAGGAATATCGCTCATGAGTGGCTGCAGGGGTGAACAAATGGATGTGTTGCTTATGAAAGCTTTGTTATGAATTTGTGTTCATGCAAAGGATGAAATGTGCTTGATATGATTGCTGCATGACAGCAATTTAATGAAGCTAAATGCAACCTCTGTGACGTCTTTTTTCGCATTAGTTTGACAGTGTTTTCATTACAGCAGCACTGAGCATGTCACCTTGGTAAATGCACTTTCTGCATGAAAAAGTTGCAAAAATAATTATATAATAAAATGATATAATAAAATACCAAATTATCAGCCATCAGTGTTCGTCTTGTTTGAACTGCCACGATATTCTTTTGCAGATGTTTTACTCCTCAAACATGCCTTATGTCAAACTGACTGATTGGTCAGTTTATTTATTTTCTTCCTGGTGAATGATGTGGGAAAACGCAGGCTTAAACTGTCAGCAGGCAGCTAATATTTCCCTGCAGACTTTCCTTTGGAAGTGTGCGCTCTGAAACATTTCTGTGTGTTCAAGCTGTTTCTATACGAAGCATCTCTGAGGTGTCTCTGGGCTTGTTTGTACAGGGATTCTGCTCCTGTTATCTTTCCCTGCAGCTATAGGAGAGGTGAAAAAACATACCATCTTTCTTTTCAATCACCCCCTCCCCTTCCTCCTCCTCCTCCTCCTCCTCCTCCTCCTCCTCCTCCTCCTCTCTTTCTTTGACCCTTATTAGCTACGGTGAGGGTTGATGGCAGGCGATTCATCCCAACACTGAGCAAGTGAGCACACCTGCATGGGGGTGTGTTCCTCTTGTCCTCCTCCTCTCTTCCTCTTCGTCTCACCCCCTTCACCATCCTCCTTCCTTCCCTCCAATCTTTCACTCTCTTGCCGCCTCTCTGAAACTGAGTTTTGCTTTGTCTTCGTTTCTTCTCTCTCTGTCCTACAGCCGTTTCCAGCGATCTTACTGAGCTCTCATTCGTCTTTGACCTGCACTGGGGATCACTTCACACCTCGGGTCTGTTTGTTTTGCTTGTCCTGTCATCCCCTCGCCCCCCTCTCAAATGAAGCTGAATAACTCAGTGTCAATGAGGGAACTCCCACCTCAACTCGCCCATACCACGACGACAAACTCCTCAATCCCAACAGACCCCCAACTCATCTCTGCTGACAGAGGGAGATGAGGGCGAGACAGGCTCAGGAATGTAAAGACTGCAGGCTTCCCCCCACTTCCTGTAATTTATCTAAAATTGTTCTATATCGGACTTCAATAATCTGACTGGTGCCTGGTAATGAGTAGATTCTGTAATGGTTAAAAGTTTATATTTATTTTGAAGAAATCATTTAATCCCACATTCATATAGAAGTGATAATGTGACGTGAAGGTTTCTTGTTATATAACCATGAACTGATTTATTTTATTGCAAACGCTTCTGTAAAACCTCACAGAAATGGAGGGCAATGTACCAATGTGAAAATACAGGGAAAAAAGCGCACTGTACCTTTGCAGGCTTTCCTGTGTGAGATGGGTTTGGACAGGTCTCGGTAGTAGCCCTCTTTGCAGTAGTGACAGTGGCGACCAGCGGTGTTGTGGCGACAGTTGAGGCAAACTCCTCCGCTCTTTCTCCCTGATAACTTGTACAGCTCCATGTTGAAGCGACATCTTCGAGCGTGAAGGTTGCAGTTGCAGGCTGTAGAAGGAAAAACAGGCAAAAAAATTAAAAAACAAATTCAAATGAGCAAAATCACTCTGTAAAAGGTTACAGCAGCATTTGTTTCAGTTAGAAAATGTGTTCAATAATTAAAAAATAGTGACCATAATATTGTGTTGGGTTGTAGCAAAATTTGGGAGCTTACAATTTAACAGTAAAGCAGATAACTAGTTACTGATTTGACCAAATCATTAAAAGCTATTTAGTAGTTTTGAGGAGAAAAGATGAACAGGTCACCATGTTAAGGGCAGTCTAAGAGTTTTTTTTTTTTTTTTTGTCTATTTTTTTTGGTAAATTTTTTTCCGCTATAATTGAATTACACTAACTGAAAAAAAAAAAAAAGATATAATCAATCTAAATCATTTATCTAAGTTCATTATCCTACTGTTGTTGGATTGTTCATTAATGAATCATGGTGGTTGAGTCCTGATGTCCTGATATACAAATATGATGAATTTGACAGAGAAAACACAATTGAAACAAGTCCATAATTTTTAGGACACCTGCCACAGGACAGTTTTTTAATTTTAAGTTTAACTTAGATGGTAGTTAACCATTTTACAAAAATACAATTTTGATGAGTAAAACGTTTTTCTATTGTCGTAGTTTAATATTGTCGAATCTTTTGTACATGTTTTTTTTTAAGTCAGAAATTTGACTAGGGGCGAGTTTGAACTGAGGTCAAGCAATGCATCCTGTTTCAATCTTTCTGTACCTTTCTCAAATTCTCTTTTTCTGTCTTACTCAAATACTTCTCCACTCCCCGCTCCCTTTTTCTTCCTCCAGCTCTCTTCCTCAAGGTCCTCTCTCTCTCCAGAGTCCATACTGTACTAAACAAAAAATGAACGCTGCCTGGTATTACCATTCCTCCATTCCCTGCAAATCCCTTCTGAGCATGTGCAAGACCCTTCACTGCTGCTTGGTTACTGATGAGTAGTACAGTTGCCAGCGCTGAGTTTAATTAGCCGGCTGATGTTTATTCATGACTCTCTGGCAGCATGAGTGAGGCAGATATGCCCAACTTCATTAAGACCAGCCGTCCGAGACACCGGTCCTCCACCACCACAGACACATTCATGCATTATTAACAGCGACACTTCTGATACAGTTTGTGGCTGTACTATGTGAGGGTGCATACTGTACTGTGTGTAATGTGTGTGTGCTCAGGGAAATGGGGGTTATCAGGGTCCAACTGGGGTCCCCTGGTTGGCTCATCTGCTTTTCTGCCCCACCTCTTCACACAGCACTTCTTCGTTTTATCATCTGCCCATCATAATGGAGGGAGGGAGCTGTCATGTTCCTCAAAACAACCTGGATAGAGTGTTCATTACTGGTGTGCGTATGTGTGACTAACTATGTTTTCTCTATGTGTGTGTGTGTGTGTGTGTTGTAGTAAATCTGAGACTCCTTTCCACTCCAAGGACCTAATTACTATATCCTTTTTTATAAAACACACAACACACCACACATACAAATACACACATACACACACTAACTAGCAGCTCTGTGCCTTATCAGTAGTGACTTGGTTTTCTTATCGTTTGGTCTTTCCTGCAGGACAGCAGGGGTTTAATTAGTGGTATGTCTATCTGCTTGTTCTCCTTGCAGGATGTAATGACTCTTATTCACCCGTGAGCAAAGAAGACATTTTTAAAGTCTTTGAGACGACTAGCTGACAGGATTTAAAGCAACACAAAAATGCCAGTTTTTACTATGTAGTTTGGCAACTGTGTGTATTAATGACTGATTGAAATAAGTATTTTAATTATTTTTGTGACATGAATAGTGTCATGTTGTGCAATAACTTTGTTAATGTTAAAGTCCCGTATTCAAAATATGTGTAACAGTAAACATTTTAATCAGTTAAATGTAGTTCAGTATAATCAGACTCAGAGTGTTTACTACTGTCGAAGGAAATTCAGCTTCATGTTAAGTGAATAAATATAAAGTGAATGAACGTGATGTTTCTTAAATAATGCTCATCAGCAGGTGGTAGTGCTCATGGGAAATGCAATCTTCATTTCAAGAAACCACTTTTGTCCATATGTATGTAGAACTTTTTAATGAAGGCAGGGGCCACCAAAATTGACACAAAATTATAGTTCTTTGTAGTTGCCTTAAGTTGCATTTTCTGTGAAAGAGATGAGATGCATTTCACCACAAGTTAAATTGGGGTTAAAAATGAGTATACCTATATGACTTTTTTTTATTTTATCAGATTGACTCAGATTCGATGTTTTCATTGTTTTCATAAGCTACATTTACACCTGCACATGACTCACGCTGTTAGCATTTCAGAGAGAGCAGCAGCTTCTTTGCTTCCTGGTTACACTGGAAAACCCCTCGGCCCAGTGATAGCCACAACATTTATCATGCCTCCGTAAATGTTCATTCATTTATAGACCCTGTTTAACTAAAATAACATGAGTTTTAGCTGCTGAGATCCTACCATAACACAATGGATTAAATTCAGCTCTGAAATGATCTGTGTCACTGAGTTGAAAAACTTGAGCTGGCTGTCAATCCAATGCCAAGGGGCCCTTCTATGTGATTCCAGCTCTGAGCCACAGCCGGTGAAAGCTATATCTCTGAGCCCGCCTGCAGGTAACAGGGATCACTGTGTAGAGGACTAAATCTGGTGGAGGATCAGTGCACAGCCTGAGACCTGCAGACATGTCTCTGTTACACTACAGAGATAGTTTCACATCCTCCATAAATGAAGACAGGGGAATTACCAGACAACACATCCCCCAGTGAGAATAATGCTGTTGTCCTGGAAGGCATGCTGGTTATTGTAAAGACAGTACACCAGCTGGATGTGAAGGTGTGGGGCCTGAAGACCACATTGTGTTTGAAGGTATCATGCTTCAAAAGATGTTATCAAAGATAATGGGGACGAGTGGGAAACACTTTATCTAAACTCGCTGACACTGGGCATGATGTAAGCTTTTTCACACAATACCCCCTACACCAAAAAATAAAAAAAATAAAAAAAATCTTTGGAAACAATGTGATTGTTGGCACAAATCCAAGTGTTTTATGAGCACAGACTGTTAAAAAAAATAAATGACATCGCCACAGCTTGTTAAAATTAAGGCATATTTAATTAAAACAATTGAAGATTTGTAAGTTGATATGAAATTTGTTTGGTGTGAACTTATCAGGCTTCCTGCAACATTATAAAACTGCTTCTCATTCAGACTTCTCACTATTATCCAATCATGTAGAGTTTCCTTTCGTGATTCTCTATCAAGCAAACAATCAACCTGTTTTATTAGATAACATTATACTGTCATTTCTCAACACTTCCTATCTGCAAGGTTTCTTTGCTACAGATTATTTGTTGTATCAGCATGAGATTAAGAAAAGTGGTGTAGGGGAACACATCAAATATTAGGTCAAAACTCCATTCAGTGATTACCATAAAGAGGTTTTTCAAAAGGAGATCATGTAGTATAGCCTCAATGTGTGTGATTTGGTTTAAGACATAGTTCAAAGATACTTGGGGAATTTTACTATTTTCCCACTTTCCCAGAGTCACAAACTAAAAATTCCTTAGAACAGAGTTTTTATGTATTTGGTATACTCTCAAGTTGTGTCAAACAGCAATAGTAGTCAATCTTGGCAGTTGTTGAGTATTTATTGGATCAAATAACATAATCATGCCCCCACAGGCATCCAGGAATTGAGCAAAACCAAGCTAGTAAACTAGACCCTTTTCCAAGCCTTGTCTGAGGGGAGGCCCATAGTTTCCCATGCCATAAAAGAAATGACATCAATAAATATTTTTAGGTTAGTGGTATTCAGTTTTGTAATATGGCCTTATTTTCATGATCACCCTGATACCAATCACTCTCAAATATAATGAGTTTAATTGTTGAATTGCATGTAGGGTAACAAAGCTCTGTAAACATAATGTCACAGTAAAAAAGCAGGTAAGAAAAAGACAATTTTTCTCTCAAATAAAATCTCAAAATAAGCACAATAAATTGTTTTTGTTTCATCCAATTTGAATGTAAGTTTCTAATTTTCAGTTCTTGCCCTCCATCTGTACTGTGAAAACATCTTTGACAAGCCAGGCGGAACACACTCACTTCTGGCAAGAAATGTCATGCCACATGAAAAGTGGGTCAAAAGACTGATTCAGTGCGTGTTTTAATCAAAACGACTCGGCTTATCAGCAGCGACTGCACGTTTAAACAGAACCACATCTTCCCTGTCATTGTAAAAAGCTTGATACAGAGAGTTTTATTACAACTCCTGCATCCTAAAATAAAACAGCTGTAGCTTATTTTCTCTTAAAGGTAGAGCAAAATGCAACTGGACTACAGTGACATAAAGCAGTCTCTCAGAAGCAAGTGGTGAGATCATTCCCGGTAATTTCTTACATCTAAAAACTGAGATAAAAATAGTGCAGAGTGTTTAGTTAAAACAAGTTTATGTAAAATTACAGAGAACGAAATCTGGCAAACAAACAAACAAAAAATCTGCATAGCTAGAGGAAATAAAGGTGGAGGTGTCATTTTCTCCGTCACTTTCCGAAAAGAAAAAGCACATAACACTGCCAAATGATGGCAAAGAGGACCATTTCTATGTGCGCACACGGCCGGACACAAACACGCACGCACACACACACAGATACACACACACACACACACACACACACACACACACACACACACACACACACACACACACACACACACACACACACACACACACACACACACACACACACACACACACATATATATATTCCTCACACCTGCTCTTTACATCCTGCAGGATTCAGGGTGTCTGCCCATCAGTGGAGACACAAAAGCTGAGCTGCAGTTTATTTCACTCCAGCAATCTGCTCACACACCTTCACAGAAAACAAAGCTATTACTATTATTCACAACAACAAAAAACACACATTCACACACATGGACCAAGCGCACCACGTACAATTTGAAAATTTGCTCCTAGTTTCCTTCAATTCAACATTTTTTGTTTGTGTTAATATAAGAAAATAACTAAATCTGAGTAGGTTTATTGAATTATAACAAGCTCAATTTAAATTTTAATAATTAATGTTAACAAAGGCAAAATGTTCCTTATATGAAACTCTGAAATCTTTGGCCTGTTTTCAATCAATTTAACTGCTTCAGCCTGGATTAGTGAGTCAGTGGCCGGCTGTAATCGCCCCCAGGTGAGCAGTAAAATCAAGTGTGAACTGATACCTCTAAAACAAGTGTAATTGAATTAGCTGGATAAAGCTAAGCTTACCCAAAGCATTTCAACACCTCCTGTAATGTGGACCGCAACTGTCAGAAATGTCAACAAGCTGCATTTGAATCTTACAGCTGTTTGAAGATTTTAGCCACTGAAGGCAGAATTTAACAGGAAACTGATTTGTTTATCGGGTGTTGCTATTTCCCGCACATCCTAGAAAACATGGTGCTTCAGTGTGTTTTGGAAAGTTAGCTAATTAGTTTCTCTGAGTGGTTCCCAGCCTCTATCAATTGACCTCAGTCTCGTATAGCAACACAGAGGCAGCCTTCCCTCTGCTAATTAGAGGGAAAATTCAAGCTGCAGAGCTGGAGGTTGAGGTTAAGCTCATCGTACGTGCGATAAGCCTGGTAATTGAGCAATGTCGGTCACAGCCTCGATTTGTTCTAGAGACACTCAACCAAATGATCTCTGCCACTTTCACTCCAAATCTACATTCTGCATTTGTTGTAACTGCTGGATCTTAATTTTTCCTAATTATAAAGACACAAATAGTGAAAAGAAACCTTTATAAACTAGCAAGAAAAACTTTCTAACCACCTACACCGAGGCAATCATCAACAGTTTCATCAAACAGAAACTTCCCATCTATTTGTGCGGTCTGGGAAAGTCACTGGCCCCGACAAAGACTCATATTTCTCTCAGGAGATGTCAGCCTCCCCGCTGACAGCACCTCCACCTCTCACCCAAACAGGACGGGGATACCAAAACCCAACACCATCGCCTGTGAGCAAGGAGACTGGCAGGAGCTCTACTATTCTATTCCCCACTTTTAAACAAACACCAAGGGGAGTCTACACATGAACAGTTTACTTTTAATCCTGTGGGCGCCCCCAGAAGTAATCAGATTAACTTCTAAAAAACCTCTCAAGAGAGGATGAAAAAATATTGGGTGTCCTGTGCCTTTACTCTGTTTGGGACAGGGAGAAAGTTTTAAAGTGGTATATGTTCACCAGGACTTATTTCTGTAAATGTTTTTATAAACCGCGCCCCAAAATATGTGGAACAACTTAATACTCCCTCTGTATGGCATGGTGCATTAAATTAGATCATAGCAGTCGGTAAAGCATCCCTGTTTCTTTCTCCCTCATTGTAGTTGGATCCAGAGGACCCCGGTAAGCTGCCCTCTGGCCTGTTAACCTGCAGCAGCCTGCTTCCTGCTCTCTCTCTCTCTCCCTCTGGGGGTCGATGGGGAAACATAACACACATGCCAGGAGTGTTTGGAAGGGATTTGCTGCTTGTCAGAGCCAAACTCAGAATCAGATGTGTGTCCAACACACATAGATTCATTTCAGAGATCCAGGGTGAGAGCATATGATGTGTAACTGCACGATCATGATGCGAACATCATGATGACAATTCATTATAGTTTGTTTGTTTGTCACAGATTAAATGAATAATAGTGTCAAATAATTGAGCTGCTTTTTGCTTGCTGCTGCTTATACTACATGTTTATCAATCAATGACATGATTTATTTTCAAATGTTTAAGTTTTTGTTTATTTTAAAAGCAAAGTTGTTTTTATAGCACCGTTCAACAACAAGACAATTAAAATGATTAAATAAAACATAAAAAAGCCTTAAAACAAGATATATATGTATTTATACAAATTTAGCTAGGAATTAAATGCTTACTTTAATCAGGCCGCATGACAAAATCCAGCATCATTCAAAACTGTTAAAACAATGATAGTCATAGATTCATGCTTACTGTAATAAAAATGTATTGCCTGTTTTCAATGCTGTATAAGAATGAATGGTGGTAAAGGAGCTCAGATATTTCCAGCTATGCTGACTATAAACAGAAAGCAGCAGGAAAGATTGCAATGATCTTTCAACAATTGGCCAGATGTGCCAAAAAAAACAACACTGGTTTTATCATTAAATGTCTGGATGTCTTCTTGAGCGCAGACATCACAAACAATCATTTCTCAGCTGGGTTAAATCCACGTCGTTATTTTCTTGGGGCAGAGTGATGTAAAAATTTGATCTTGGTGACAGGTGAGTCTTGTAGTGCCTTGCATTATAGACTGGTGTTGGACCAACGATGGAATTTTTACATGAAGAAATAATCACCTATTGCTGATAATGACTGTTTCTCCCAAAACAAATGAGGTATTACTCATTTTTAAAATAGCCTCCATAATAACAGTTGAACCACAACAGAATGATGTGATATTCCAGAAATATTTATTTTCACTCCACAACCAAGACGTGCAGTATATTCTGCTCTGTCACACATCAACTGATAAATCTGTTTCAGATTTAATTGCATCCTGTCTCCAAGATCCGTGTCCAATTCTTTATTTAGCCTTTTATGTATTAGAACAATATTCCCTTTTATTTTGAGTTTGTTGATCCAGACACTGGCATGAAAAAGGCAGGAATTTCCAAATAGAATGAGAGCTAATTGAGTCGGGATCTAGATGATAGATGAACTGCTCACTTGAATGTTTTTTTGTTTGCTTTTTTGCTTTGATGCTCTCTTTAGATACAATTATGGCTTTATATGAGGATCATTTAGCATTATCTGCTCAATTAAACAAATACGTCATTTTTTATTATGTGTTGCCACAATTGGTTTAACTTCTGTACAAAAGGATAAACACATGTCTTTACAGTTTAATAAACTGTAAATTATCTTCATAAAAATAGCAAGTGCATGTTTTTCCCCATCAAGATGCAATCAGCTCCTCTTTATATAATGATGTCATGTTTTCACCACACATTTCTTATTTTGGCTCACAGTAAAAATGTCCATATGATCTGAACAAAAAAGAGAAACAGGATTTAATTAAACAAATAACACTATAACATGCTTGAAAAACTAGTAACAATTTTAATGTAAATGTCCAAGTTTTCAAAGGGTTTTGCAAGATCTGCAAATGTCGGAAATTAGGATAAATAGAAAACCAAACTCAAAACTGACAAAGAAAGCCACCACTCTTAATTACGGCAATATGAACAGATATACATTTTTTGAAATCCACCAACAAACAGTAAGGTATCTATTCTAAAGGGTAAACAAAACATCCTTCATAGAATGAAGTAGCCCTTTCAGGTTTCTAATCTATTCTTAAGCAACAATTAGCCGACAATTTAATTTTCATCCTCTAATTTTTTGCTTCAATATCGTGCTGCTAATATCACACAAAGTAAATGAGTGAGAGTTTCAGTGAAATTCACAACGCAAACAGAGAAGAGATGGGAAGAAAATAACTGGTGTTGTGGAGGATGTGTGAAGTGTGTGGTGGGTTGGGGGTCAACACTTCTTGGCGTGTGTATTGGGGAGCACCCTGGGAATGCGGTGAAACTCTGGGGTGAAGGAGCAAGGGAGCGGGCGAGTGGGAAGAGGAAAAGCAAAGAGGAGGATGAGGCGCCCACTGCAGAGATTATATCAGGCTAATTTAATTCCTTTATTGCAGCCAATTAGCTGCAGCACTTTAGCCCCCTGTGAGCCCTCTAGCCCTCTTTACTTGGTCTCTCATGACCCCAGCTAAACTCTGGATCTCAGCTGCTCCGAAAGAAGGCCATGTCTCACAGCTGCTGTATTTTTAATAAGCAGTTAGCCTCATAGATACTGCACCAAAGGTAAAAAAGAGACAGCAAGAAGGAGAAATACATCGAGAAAAGGAGAGAACAAGTGAACAAAAACAGCTGAGAAATAAAAGATGAGGTGGACAGAGGGAGAGAAAGAGATCAGTCTGCTGCCTTTTAAATCCTAGGCTTGGTTAATTCAGATCAAGTCATACAGAATATTCATCAGTCCTGCCGGGTTATCAAAGGCAGATTAAATATGCTGCGAGGACTGATTTCCAGTGGACGGATTCCATTTGCCTATACATGCTTGTTTGACCCTTTTTCATATCCGTCAAGCTGTTTATTTATTTCTCCTTTTCTTTATTTTATAATTTAACACTCACATTTTCTCATATTTCGTCAAATTATGCAATTCCCAATGCAGGCAGAGCCTACAGAGCACACTCTGTCAGTGGGTGATAAAATGTAGTCTGATTATCCGATGCATGCAATTAAAGAGCTGTGAGAACCGCTGTGCTTCAGTGCAAGCAGGGATCCCTCATGAAGCTATTAGCAATGAAGCGAAGGTTAATGTTAATCAGGATTTACAGTAGCCTGCAAAGTAAATACCAGCAGAACAGAGCTGAAACTACAGTATCTACTGTATAGAGCTCTTGGCACAAATATACAGTATTTAAAGTCCAAACTAATATAAAGACTGAGCCTACTGAATGTATAAAATATTACGTTTTAAGAGATACAGGAAAAGTTGTTTATTTTCACTCACTCACAATTTTTGTACTAACCACAAACCCAATTCCCCTGAACTAACTGAATAAGAGTGTACTGACAATTACAATTACTTCTTCATAAAAATTTCACTTTTTGTGCAGTCACTGCAAGAGAGTGCTTCTTTAGAAAGTTTTGCAGTATTAAAGCAGGATATTTAGGCCATGTATTCACACTAAAGAAAGCATTGTTTTATTAATATATGTTTTGGCCTACTGCATCATATATATTCAACTCATGACTCCAGATATTTTCAATCCAGAAAATATAGAATTGAAAATGTTGGTCTTATATTTCAATGTGATGAAGGAAAATGCTGTGATCTATTTTTGAGATTCTAAACTTGCTGGTAATTGATTGAGCTATTTACTGCTTACACTAGTTGGCACAAAGATGCTGTCTCTACTGGTCTGTGTAGATTAAAGAAAAATACCCGAAAGTAACATTTTCCTACTGTTTTTCTAAATCAATGAAGTCTGCAAACATTTAGAAATGACCACAAACACAAATGTAATGTGTTCCACATTAACAGCATTTCAACCGTACATTACATTCATGTGCACACGACCTTCCAGTCTGCAGCAGCCCCCAGCAGCAGGCCAGCCTGCTCCATGCAGGGCTTAATGGCCCATATATTCACTCTCTGTCTTCATGTGGGGGCTAATAAGGCCTTTCCTTTTTCAAGAGTCTAACTAGCCACACAGAGGCACAACAACAAAGAAAGGCCTAATGGCCTCCAATTTCCCGCATTAGTGCCCATTTAATGGCTGACCTGCCCTCTCGTTAGGCAGCGCAGCATGGGAGCACTTCTCAGCCTTGGTGCGTGCGTGCAGGAGCGCACACACACACACACTCCATCACCCTTCCACAGCCACACTGCCTTGGGCCCTTGCAACACTTCCACCCCACGCTGAGACCACATAATAGGCCAGTTTGTAAAAGGGCTGGCCTGTGATCAGTGGTGCTTCCATTTGCTGAGTAATCAAGGGTCTTTTGTCTGAGTGGTGTGCATACAGCAGTGTGTTTGTGAGAAGGTGTGCGTGCGTGCGTGCGTGCGTGCGTGCGTGCTTGTGTGTGTGTGTGTGTGCGTGCATGCATGTGAAAGAGAGCCTTGCATGAGAGAGAGAGAGAGGGAGGGAGAGAGATTCTGTCTGCCCATCTGTCTTTATTTGTGTGCCCATTGGTCCTAAAGTGTGTGTCTCCATGTGAGTGTTTGCGTGAGTAATTCTGAGATAAACTGGTGCTGCCTGGAAAAGATCTCATCCAATTCATGTCTATGGGAAAACACCAGCTGACATACAGTGCAGGAATAAAGGAAGCCCGGCTAGAGCGATGGAGGGGCTGATGAGCGTGCGTTGTCTGTATGTCAGCTATGCCATAAAAATGCCATGGGTGGAGGATGACATTGGCAGGTCCTATTCAGGGCTATAGCGGTGAAAGGCCCTTTAGGGTGAATAAAGATTCCTTAGGCCTGTCAGGTCCCCATAGCTCCCCACTGAACAATACCCACTAAGAGCAGCTGTCTTAATAGCGTGAGGGACTGACAGCTTTAGGAGCAATGTGATGCTCAGAGCAGCATCCATGCAAACTAAGACAACGCTTTGCTGTGTGATAACATAATACAACCTAATAGGATAGTACAGTTTTTGCCAGATTGTTTACACAGTGAATGCACTTTACACATTTCTATTACACATAATTATTTAAGGAACCTGAGCTGACAGCATTGGCAGAGCTGTATGACCCTGATGCTCAGAAACCTGATGTGTGAACGGATGTTGTGGCGCAAACGCTAAAGATCTTTCCTAAGCATGATGCTGATTGGAACTAACTGGGTTTACAGTTCCCGTAGCAGGAAGACCAAAAATCTCTGCTTTCACTTATGAGAGTGGTTGGGTGTTTATTGAAGAGCCATGAATGGGAATGGTGTATAAATATATTGCGTTTGACTGATCGAGCAATGTTTCCTTTTAAGAGTAAGGGTAGATTACTGAAACAAGTGCCTGACATTTTTTTTTTCTTCCATCAGTGTCTGATCTGATAATCACAGTGAGAACTATTTGAGGCTTCGCTCCTCCTTCTCCCTCTCAAGTAATAGCTGTAAATCAATTGTGCAATGGTTTTCAACCACAACGCTGCTCCCCGCCATCAACCTGGCTGTCAAAGCCAAGTATAACAAGGTTTCTCCCTAGTCTTCTCTCTCTATTGTTTCACATCCAGCCATTACCTAATCCAGTCTCCTCCATGTTTAACCACACACATCCACAAACACCACTCAGGCTTTCACTTAGAAAGAACGGGCAACGGAAACACACAAGACAGATTCCCCCTAAACAAGAGCTCTCCCTACTCATGTCAAACATCACCTCCAGTCTATTTACTCAGCGAGTTTGGTTTCTATGGGACTAGCAGATCCATAGTGTTGTGGGTTCACATAACTCCTGGCAGGCCCTCTTGTGTGTTGCTGGCCCGAGGCTGACAGGGATGGGCCGCTGCTGTCAGTGCTAGACAATAAGACAGAGCTTACACTGGGCTCACTCACACTCCTTCATAACCATGATTCATACTAATCCCACAGCCTCTGGAATTAAAGCAATCACTCTTCTCCAACAATGTTAACTAAAGATTTTAAACCGGTCGCATTATAACAGAATGCAGCTATCCAACGCTGATTGGCAGCTGTGAGCTGAGAAAATAAACAGTATTTGAAGATTAGATGATTAGAATATTAGAAGATTTAATTTGGCCCTTCAGGCAGGAAAAGGCAGAGAGTGTTTCCTCCTTCGCAATTCTCAGAAAGAAAGACACTGGGTGCCTTCATTCCAGTCACAACATATAGTTTATATTTTTCTTGTCTTGCTTTTTTGCTTTTAACATATTTGTTACCTAAAGCATGTGAAGAAGCGCCCTGTGGGAGAAGGCACTTCCTACCTAGCACTGGAAAGTGTCCCCATATTGGACTAACTCAGCTTTGAGGATAAGCAGATGAGTGTTGGATTAAGGATAACATAGGAATGCTCCCTTGGATTTCTGTCTAGTGGGAAAACATTTACGGTTTCCATTCCCTAATAAAATACACTTTGGATAAGCCAATCTAGATGTATGCTTCTCGGAAGTGTCTCAGATATGATGGAAATGACTGACACAGATGGACTGGATTGGAAAATGTTCTTCACCAATTCTTCACCAAGTTCACACAACTTAAAATTTAACAGTTCAAAACATCTGATATAGTGTATCCTGTGTAACATAGTGTAACAGTTCTGCACAAAAGAATAATACTTGAGGATGCTTGTAATCAGTGAGACACTGTGTTCCCTCCTCCCTGGGCAGTAAATGCTTCATTTAGGGTCTGCTCAACACAATTTTATTGTAGGCTCATTAGCAATCACAGCACCATGGCCAGGCTAAGCAGGTGGGAAACCTTTGACCTTCAGTCACACCCCCTAGATTCCTTTGTCAAGTCCCCATTACTAAGTTACCACTTCTCTGAGATGGGCCATGACCCTCCTCCTTCTTCTCCTTTCCCCTGTCCTCTGGGTAAAAACTGGTCATTCCCTACTGCAGATGTCATTAGTGCGTGGTACTTCAACCACTGAGACAAACTTCTCTATAATACCTGTTAGCCACGAAAAAGGCTTCAGTTGAGCAATCAAATGAAGAGGAGAGGGGAGGAGAGGAGAGTTGAGTTGAATCATCTCAAACACAAGCTGATCCAACAACAAGTGGGAATGGAGGAGTCGTGAGATGGAACGTAAAAGATATAAATCTTTACTAGATAGACCTGCTCCCCATCCCTCTGTGTCTTTCTCTCCTGATGAAACTCACACTAAATTAAGGTTCCACTACTTAGCTGCCTGACCTTTTGTAGCTATTTTTCCAACATGCCAATTACTATTAGCACTGTCAGGGAGATGGCTTGGCTTGTGACCAGCAAATACAGCAAATACAAGGGTTGTTTGTGAAAATGGCTGTTATACTGTCAGTATTTAATGGTGGTTTCACAGGTGCAGGATTTCTCCAAAATATCCTTTTAAATGACAGTATTCCAGTCAATACACAAAGGGCTCTTAACACACTTAAGCTTGCTAAAAGCTATAATTGATTCCCTTGCATACACATTTACACCAGAATATGTTTTAAATCCACATACTGCCTGAGAAAATGAGGGGCATTTAACCCAGTGCAGCTTATAAAATGGAGTGTGTACACCTACAATGTGGCGTAAGAAAAAATAACCTTCCCGGATGAATAAAGGTTAGAAAAATGACAAGCACAAAAGGTTGTACACTATAGGAGCAGTGCCTGTTTATCCCACTATATACTGAAAGCCAGAATGTTAACAGACTGTGAAGCTGGGCTGTCAAAGTGCACAATCAGGGGGACATTTAAACTGTCTCAGCCAAGACAAATCAGAACCCCAGGTCACCGATCATCTTCATACATATCACACTTCTTTACAGGATATGGCAGACTTCATGCAGACTGCAGCATGTGGAGGAATGATGAGGGAAGTGTAGCTGAAGAGGTTCTGTGTATGTGTGTGCTGGTGTGCGTGCACTGTACATTTTTGACTTCTTGCCACCAAGTCAAGCATAGTCTCCTATCCAGAGGAGGGAGGGAGCAGGAAGCTGCTGAAGGCCATGAATCTGAAACCCCACAGCACAGTTCCTTCACTGCTGTGACACATTTATTGTCCTCCTTTCATTTTCCCCTGCTCCTTATATTGTCCTCAGGTCTCATCCATTTTTAAGTCTGCACACTCTTAAACTTTCTCCTGAATTCCTCACCATCCTTCACTCTTAAAAAACACACACACACACACACACACACACACACACACACACACACACACACACACACACACACACACACACACACACACACACACACACACACACACACACACACACACACACACACACACACAGTATGTATGTTTGAGTGTGTGAGGGCAGGAGGAAATCATTTGTCCCTCCAGCAGCAATGTTTTCTCCACCCATGTTATGGGCTTTAAAGTCCGCTCAATCTACAGTAGATGCTTTGGGTCATTAATGGAGTGTGAATCAAAGCAGGCAAGGCTGCACTTGTGCCACAACTCAGGCACTTTTTCTTGGAAGAGGCAGCAGAGAGTGGAGCTGCATGTGGAGAGATTAGCTCACAAACTAACAGATTTAGCCAAGCTCTAGTTGAAAAGCTGATGTCAAAATACTAAAGGATACAGAATGAATGAACATGATGACCACATTATTGGTCCAGAAGAAACATGAGTAACAACTTGCAGCTTTGTGTTAACCGTTGATGGACAGGGAACACCTGCGAGTGACAAGATGAGCTCCACATATACTTACATGCTACAGGATATGATTAATGCTTGGTCATTAGCAATGATCAACAATTATTTTATAATCTCTCAGACTCACTACCACAGTACAGACTAATCATAAGCTTAACATAAATATAACCCTCATATGAAAATATGGGGAAACTGAGTGCATGCTCAGATAAGTGCTGGTGGGGGAAGAGGCCAAATAGTGAGGCACATTTCAAAGAGAAGGAGAGGATCAAAAGGATCAAAATGTGGCAAGAGTGTATTCATGCATATGCATCACTTTTATACAGCCTGTTGTCTTTGGGCTCTAAAAGAAGTCTGTGCTGTGTTTTTTAACCACAGCTACAGTATCATTAGTCATAATCCAAGTCCATCAGGGATGTTATGCTATAAATGCAAATCACACACAGTGTTGGTTTCCTCCTGCTCAACTGACTTGTTAACCTTTAATGCCACCAATGATGTTATGTCCAGCATCAACCCCCTTAAATTATTACTGTAAATTGCTGTCACAAGATGACAGTTTGAAGTATGTGTATGATCCATCAATTGTATACATACACAAAGGATGGACAACAAAGGACGTCTGCTTCTCATTCCAGCAATGAATATTAAATAACCTGTAACATGAATGTAAAAAATATGTGATATAATACAAAATGAAAGATGTAAAGACAATATTAAACTCTGATGTTATTGGTTAAAATATCTGAGAATGAATAATTCAGATTCAATTAATAATAATTATGCCAGTGAGGAGAAATTGTAACCATTTTAATATAATGTACATTTAACTGCATAAACAACAGCAAAAACAATGCTATAAATACATACAGTGTGAACTCTGTATTAAATATTTTATCAGTTAAGTAAAAACAAAACAGTATAAAACACATAAATTACATGACATGCATGTGTTTTAGAATTGCACTTTGATATTTAAGTCAAACTATTTGGCAGTGCCTTGTTAGTTTGTCATGATAAATTTGTCCTTATTTACTAAAACATACATGTAACAACTTCAGGTCAACTTATATTATAATTTGAGCAGTTTCCTTGGAGAATGAGAGTCAGCATGTAACTCTGAGGGGATGATTTATAAGTATAAAAATAGAAGTCATCCTGCTGCAGTCACAGCAGACGGGTATTTGTGTATGAAGACTTCAGTGTGGCAGCTGGTTTGGTCCAAGCCGATTGTTTCTGACACTGATGGAGCAGAGATGTTTTTACTGTACTGGCTCCAGAACCACATTTACTGCACTCCTCTGCTGTGGCATAGTGCTTACTGCACAGTGGGAATTAAATCCTCAAGCACAGACACTGTCACACGTATACACACTGCATATATACATATACACATTTACAGTGCTCTAATTGCAATGTTGGAACAGTAGTCCTTCATAGGATTTTTTTTTTTAAAGAGGAAACTGTTTTCTAGCAAAAATCGCAGCACTTCATATCTTTTGTAACCAAATGTGACACTTCTGACTCAGGCAGGAAGGATACAGTTCAGGAAGTAGAGACGGAGTAAAAAGAGACCCCTCTGATCCAGAAACCCAAAACCTTATTGTAATTTAGTCATTGGTAGAAAGCAATTAGTGAGAGGAGGACTGGGCTTTGCCAGAGCAAACAAACGGCTGACACATGCTGAGAGTAAATTCTGCGTATTGCAACAAAAGCACAATTTTGCTGCATCAGTAATGTGACAATAGACAATGATTATTGTGTTTAAGGAAAGAGCAAGTGCAAGCTGAAACTTGAGAGAGAAAGAACAAAGAAAGTTTTATCTCGGTGGAAAGGAAAGCAAGCATTAACAGCATTTTCTGAATGGAGATGTTGCAACACCTGTCTAACAGGGAGGAAAGTGAGATTTATTGATGCCCCCTCCCACACAGAAGATTAAAGGAAGGACGGGAAATGCCTCTTTATTTGTCTCATGCTTTATTTCATTATATTTACATTAAATTACATTGTTTACACTGACAATATATTATATTAAATAAAGATTTTATTCAGATAAGCCAAGAGTTCAAACTTTTTTAAAAAGGCTATAGCAGCCAGATGTTGTAGAGTTACAATACTCATGATGGTAACTTTTTAGGTAAAATGTTGTTGATTACTTTCTGAAGGTGACACAATGTAGAATGAAAAAGTTGTGTGGCTAACGTGACCAAATATGAAGATATTCAATCAAGATGAAATATCCAAAGTTACACCTGCCTGATACACACTGCTGAGGCCAAATAAACAAACTACATGCAAGAGTAACCAAATATTCACAGACAGAGACTGAATATGCCACTGAATGGACGATTAAAAAAAAAATAAAAAAACCCCAGACCAAACTCAATGCTTTCCACAATAGCTGTGTGTAGCAACTATTTCATCAATATTGTTAATTGATAGTAAAAATAAAATCGGTTTCCTAAAAGATGGGGGCATGTCCAAGAAAGTATGAGAACCACTGGGTTTAGGAGTGGGGCTGAGGTTGATAAAAAGGCATTAAAAACATAAATTGGGACAGTAAGACCTCTGCACCCAATCTCTGCCTCGCTACAGGGAACTCTACTTACTGTATTGTTACTAAAGTATTGTCACTGAACATCAATCACGAGGTACAGAATCATCCAATATGGGTGTAATTCCTGGGGATACTGGACTTGAAGAGGAGGATTTCAAAAAGGCTAACAGATTATCAGTTTAAGGGTGAAAAAAGGCTCATAGTATTTCCTGCATTTCCAAAATACTATGACTATTGTGAGCTCACTAGTTGATGAACACACTGCTTTCCAGTGCAATGTAAGTGGTTGTGTAATTCATGTCAAGAATAATATCACCCCAGTGTGTTATTGATTCTGTAGATATTCCTTTATATTTGCTCTGGCAGGAGATTGACTCTCAGCTACAGGATGATTGCTCTGCTCGGTGGGCCAGGAAAATTGACTATAATTATCAAATAGGCCACTTAATCTAATGAAAATGACTTCAGAAAATATTTTCACCCCTTAGCACAGCTTTATAAATCTTAACATCTTGCAGCTGATTTATGTAGCAGTGAAAACCCAACAGAGGGTTGCTCCACAGCATTCGATATGGATCAAGTTGACCGCGTCAAAATTTATCACATTTTTATGGTTACATATTTTTAAGAACACTTTTTT